>NW_008618804.1:0-6563 GCF_000691845.1 Merops nubicus | reverse complement strand
CAAAATGGGAAGTTAATATGTAAAATGCATTTCCCTGAGAGGGAAAGACAAAAAAATAAATAAAAAATATCTCTCCACAATGTCAAGAAAGTTAACCACTGGACTTCTATTCGCAGCCACTGTTTGTGTTGGACCACTTCTTACATTTCCATATCTACACTTTCTTTGTGAAGCAATCACAAGTACTTAAGAATTTACCGGAAATGCTGAGCTAAAAGGCAGAACAGATTTTCTTGCATTATATGAAAAAAACATTGGGAAATATTTCCAGCTGATCTTTTTGTGGACACAACTATTGTTTTGAGCATTCTCATCATTAACATTAGGAAATTAAAAAAGTCTATAGTTATAATCTTATTCTGCCACCTCTTATTTCCAGATCAATGCCTATATAGAGGTATAGATTCACTGAATAACTCTTGATGAAACTTCTGGAGTTACTTTACTCCTGTTGTATCATGATCTACATAAAAAACTTAAAAAAACAAACAAACAAACAAACCCACGCTAGTTTCATATGGCAGATACTTTTTCAACAACACTGAAGGAACTAGGATTACTGCCGAAACCTTAAGGCAATGATAATGAGCTGGGCTTAGAAATCTGGAGAGGATATTGGGATACTGAATATGAAAAAAAGTATGGAAATGAAAAGGAAGTGTGCGTTTCCGCACAAGGCTAAAGTGATTTAAGCCAATTTAAAGATCTTTTACTCCCTTGCAGACTTTAGTTCTACACTAGTAAAATGTACAGAAGATGATAGGAATTGGCAGACAGTAGAGCATAAAAAATCCCAAGTAAACGTTTGTGTTTAGGATTGTAACTTTTGAGTTGAAGAGACAAGAAATCTTTCAGGCCCAAGTCTTAACAAAGCTAATGGCAACAGTGTTAACTCCCTCTAAAGCAAGATTGTGAATATTCTTCTCCAAGTAAATAGCATTTGTTATACTTTTGAAAAAAAAAAAAAAAAAAGAGGGGGGTAATTTTACACTTAAGACTTTGATACAGTAAGTCATTTTGCTATCAAAGTACTATCAGAAGGGATACATTTTTAAGTGTTTTAAAGTGCTGGTGTCAGGTTCAAATATCAGTCATCAACAGAGCCTGTAAAATGCTTTAGTTTTGCTTAACTTCTGTTAACTATTATCTGAGCACTTCTCTTGGCCAGTTCTACCAGCTCTCTTCTGAGTCACATTAGGTGCACACACATACCTGAAAACCTGGTCTGACAAACTAGAGTCAGTGAAAGCTGACAAGATGAAAAGATGAGAAGATTTGTTGGTTTTTTTAAAACACCAAATGATCCAAATATTTTGTTAAGAACAGAATTAAATGTACTCTTTTTACAATATTAATACTTTAGAAATATATACAAATATTTTTCAGTTCTTACAAAAATTACAACTTCTGCAAACAGGGCCAGTGGCCTTGCAGAATGTGGTATTCATCGTGTTATCACAGTCCATCTCCTTTCACTGCCCTCCTTGTGTGCTAGTGGCCCTGGGAAACAGGCCTTGTCACTGAGAATACATGCAGCTGAAAGAGGGTGTTTGGGTTAGAGGAGGTGCTCAGGAGGGTCTTTGCACCTCCGTCACTTTTATATATCATAATAGCATGTGTCTAAAATTTTATGTATTAAAGACCTTCAGATTTGCTCAGCTACCATGATATTTCTAGTGCTGATTTTGAAACAAGAATGTATTTGAGAAGTTTGTTTTATGAAAAAAATTATTAAAGAAAAATTAAGTTACAGCATCCCACGTGTTCTACGAAACTGAAAGGCTTCCATAATTTTTTTTCTCAGCTTTTCTCTCCCTCCTGCAAGCATGCACAGATTGGCTCTCCACCACCAGGTTATTTCAAATCATGAAAGACATGTCAAAATCATATTTTCTATCTAAGTTACTGGAGAAAAAATCCACAAAACCAAATTTTATTTGGCTGCTTTTCCCTTTAGAGCTATTAAATAGGAAGTAATTGTTATCCTAAAAAGCCTATATGTCATGTTTAGTATAAAGCTTGAAGGATCATGAGCTTCAAGATCTGTTCTTCAGTGGCTGGCATCTGAGGAGGACTCTGTCCATTCTGTGTGCTCCTGAACCCAGTTCCAGAATCTAGCTCCTGAATCCAGTTTCTGTCTGCTGCTGCATCCAGTCTGGGACCTCCGCAGTCCCTGCTCCACAGCATCAGTGGTGATGGGGACATAATTGCCATTGGGGGCACTGGGTTCAATATTGACTTTTTATATGTTTGTTTATATTTCATTTTATTGTTATTATTTTCATTAAAGCTGTTTTACTTTTCCGATCCATAAGTGTCTCTTCCTTATCCTCCTAATATCCTCTTATTCCTTTTCTTGTTTCCTTTTGGAAGGGAGAGGCATTAATAAAGGGCATCTGTCATTAGGGCCAGCTCAGCCTTAACCCTTGACATTATGATTACATGAACAGGATTTTATCAGGCTGAAAGAGTGATAATGGTGATGGCACACTTTAGAATATTTTATCGAGCCCACGTTGTGTTGTGCTTGTATACTACCAATATGTAATTTCGAACTCTATGTCCTTTCTGAATTATTAATTTATTAATTACAACTAAAAATTGGCTTTGCCAAAAACTGTATAAAAAAAAAAAAAAAAAAAAAAAAGATACATTTCCAAAGTAAGATAACATATTTACTATGCATTAACAGGTATATTTTATAATATTAAAGCAATGGTACTATCAAATAAAATATATATGGAGAAATCTGGTACTTAGCTGAGATAAGAAATTATGATTAAGAAAAATTACAACTGTGAAGGCTCTTACTCATCATAAGGGTTAAGATAAATCTAGTAAAGAAGAAAAAAAAACAGAAGAGTTTGTCAAATTAACACTGACAGTGATGTACTTTTTGCCCAGAGAACAACTATAAATATGATTTGCAAGTGCCATAATGTCACAAGTTCTGTGGAAGAAATCAATGGGAAAATCAAATGAGTACTGAAAATAGAGACATTTTTGTTACAATAATTTTGTCTAAGTTATCAAACCATGTACCTGTCAAGGATACAGATAGAAAAGAGTCATTTCAGCTCACTGTTTCTCTGTCTGTCACTCCCTATGTGCCTTTAATAAATTATAAAGCTTTGGCAGAAGGGTACCTCTAGACAGGGATGCTATGGCCAACCCCTTTGTGGGTTGTTTCATGACAAAATAGTTCAGTTGTTTGCTTTAATACTGCTGACATCTAATGTAAATGTACTTCTTGTACCTTTCCATGTACCATTCTCCAGGGAAGCATACACTGGCCAGTGCCTGCTTAGGGTCTTCTGTTCTTCTCTACCATGGATGTGCCCATCAAAGACCTGCTCAGGTTCAAAAGGTTTCTACAGAGTGGATTAGCACTATACAGAGCTTTGATCAAGTAAACCAGAGAACATGATAAAGCAGAGAGTACATGATACTTAGCACCATTAACAAAATGTGATTTTCTTACACCTGTATTTAATAATTACTTCCCCACTACTAAAACATTACATTATAAATACTCTGGGAGAACAAGGTAGCCTTAATTCTCTCAGTACAATTTGGACAAACAAGTTTAATCTCCAGTTGTAAAAAAACATTGACATCTTGTCCTTGTTATAAGACAGTATTTTTTTCTAACCTTTTTTTTTTTTTTTTTAAAAAAAAAGGGCAATCAAATATACAGACATAAAATACAGTGCAAAAGACATCGTAAAAGCTAGTTTTGTAGACATGTTTTTGTTCCATTTAACACACCACTTCTTTAAGCAATCTTGTTTTTCCTGAATTTTTATGACTGCAAACATGTATTTTCCCATCTTTTCCTATTCCCCACTGAATTTACCAGAGAATATTGTATTATCCTTCTAGATGGTCATAACTCTGATCTGTCAGGTACCAGAGTCTCATGGATTTATTTTCACACCATTGAATCATTACCACCTAAATATTATACTATTTCACAACATATCAGTTTACATCACAGTTTTTGTTATCTGTATCTAACAGAAGCTGCAGGTGTTGCTTGCAGGCTCAAATTTACTATAGAATTTAATGAATTATTTTTTCCAGCATGTCTATATCAACTGTTAAGAGTTGCTCTCCTCTCTTCTAGATATTTTCCACTCTCCCATCCACTCTTTTTCTGTACTGTACATGGGCTTACCAAGGTATTCAAATCCTTGCCTTCCTGTAGGCTCTACTGTATTATAGTGCTTACCTCAGGCTCCCATAATTTTGTTCAATCACCTTTTTTTTTTGACTAACTTTTCACCATTTCCTTCATTTTCACATCCCCATGCCCCTATTTTTCTACCTTGTCTTTTCCTATCAGATGTAGCAATTTAACATACAGAATTTACAGAACATGAAGTCTGAACATAATTTCTATCAGCTTAAGAGCTTTGGACCCTATGTGACTGCCTCAAATTCTTGTTTCAGTTAAATGGTTCAGGTATCTTCAAGCTGAATGCTTCTGAGAGACCTTTTTTTAATATACTTTGAGTAGATATTTTTGTGTGGTTTTTTTTTTTTCCTACACTAGCCTTAAGAAATATTTTTTTCCTGTTGTTTAACCTGTTTTTTTAACTCTTGTTAAAGTGTAGCTCTGAATTTTCCTAAAAGTGAAGGTCATTTATTTTAAGGTAAAAAAAACCCACGGTTTTATGCCAAAGGTAAAACCCGTGTACATGCAAAAACATATTTTGCCTGACCAAGTTAACAGCAGAAAATACAATATTAAATGAGATCTCAAGCTTGTAGCTATCTAACTTCTCAGACATGAAAATGATAGAGATGGAGATTCAAGGTAGGATATTAAAGTCACACAAGTACATACATCACTGGACACAAAGATTCACTGTACTGATAGGAACTTCTGGTCCTGATTTTAAAATAGTGTCTGACAATGTGCTCTCAGTGGCTTGACTAACATAGCTGTCAGTCAGATGGTTTCCATTATAGAAGTGGATGAATAATTCATTATTATTCACACAGTCTAACAATTTAGTCTTTTTCTGTTCATGTACTTTTCATGAAATTGTCTGCACTCTTAAGGCAGAATTACTCAAGACTCACTGCAGCATGCACTTACTCTTTCACATGTAGTCCTTCTGTGATGAATGCTCAGGCTTGGAGCTCTACTTATTAATTGTACGGCTCAAGTGGCATTGTGCTGTTCTGTGATTTATGTGACCAACACCACCATCAGGTTTAAATTAAAAAAAAAAAAATCAAATAAATAAATAGAAACTTGCTTTTGGCCAAGATACAACTATTCAAGCTTAAAATTGAATTTAATCAGCAGTCACACCAATAAGTGCTGAAATGTGTGGAAATGAAATATGAAGAAATTGGTTCCCTAAGGAAATGGCATAGTCCTGCTTCTTCTTCCAGCTGTAATGTTGGAAATCTACTTCTCCAAGGGATTTTTTTTCCACAAGGAAATACAGAGCAAATGAATTCTGAGAAGACAAAACAGCTTCTTTTATCCTGTAATCTCTTTCAGACTCTCTGCACCAACTTTAGAGAAAAGAAAGGTATTAATTTGCTCAATCACCTTTTCTACATTTCAATTTATCAGTCCTTCTTTTCCTCTCTATTATATTATGACTGTCAAATAAAGACTAAAATACTTCACAGCAAAACAGCAGACTTAGCATGAGATCCATGCTGTCCAAAATCAACTTATTTCTACCTTGCATCAGGGGTTAGTTGTTTTACGTTGTTGTGGGTTTTGTTGCTTTGGTTTGGTTTGGTTTTGTTAACATAATGCATCTTGTCCTACTTTTCTTGGCAAGAATTTTATGAAGGTACTTGTTGGCATTTTGAGATGAAGCAGATTTTTCAGTGGAAGGTCTGTATAGCTCAGCTTAAATCAACATGCTACTACCCCTCATACTGCCTGAGAATCTGGTTCTATATTTCTAAATCAGGAAAGGAAACTGTGACGTCCTTAAGACATAGCTCCAGGACAACATTTTACAGTTCCATCCTGCAAAGCAGGATACTTTCTCTTCTAATATCTTTGTCTTCTGCATGTTTTGCAGTGTTATTTTGGTTTAACAGCTATATTTCAATCCTCGCTGAGCAGTTTGGAATGGCAGTTTCTTGTGTAACCTGTAGCCTCAGATCACCCTGATGGGCATGACATGTCACATCATTATCTAAGCAGACAGACTGTAAATTTTGACCGTTATACAAAAATACAAGGTTCTATCATTTCAAAAGCTGGGCTGCCATGTGTCTTGGCTTTAATTTTTTTAAATTAATGAAGAACATTTCGAATTACTTTTCCACACAAAAAACACTTTCAATCACCAGTTTAGATTATAGTCCATAAAGTATGTTTTTAATTATTTAATAAAAATCATATATCTCTTCATTGGCTCCATACTTGGTTGAGACTGCGTATAGAATTTTATGAACTGTTTTAGGGGTTTACTAAAATAGCAATATAATCCTGCTTGCTTAAGAAATAGGGGTTTTAAATATTTCTCCATACATTAACTTACAAATTGCAAATATTATGAATAATGTGTATATATATATAT
>NW_008618803.1:7530-8803 GCF_000691845.1 Merops nubicus | reverse complement strand
CAGGAGAACCTCCCTTGCCCTGCTGGCTACATTCTGCATGCCCCTCAGGACACCATTGGCCTTTTTTTGCCCATGAGGGCCTATTGTTGGCTCATGGGCAGCCTGTTGTCCCCTAGGTCCTTCTCCACAGAGAATCAGGACCTGGACCCCACTTTTGCTCAATCCTTCCAGCCTGAGTTAATCCCAGCACCACCTCTGGGGCTGGAGGAGGCTCTGGCTGTGGGGAGCAGGCTCTGGAGCGGGGCAGGAACCGGGGAGCAGGGTGGGAAACGTGGCTGGGCCTTGGCCCACCTCCTGGCCCCACCTCCAGCAGCTGTGCAGAGGTCGGGTCCCTGCCTGCACAGCAGCACCACCAGCTTTCCTCTGGCTCCCTTTGGTGGCTGGGGATGAGCTGACTGTGCAGGAGCTGTGGATTAAACCCAACCCCCTCCCCTCTCCGTGGGGCTCGGGGTGAAAACGCTGACTCGCTTCCCCCAAAAAAAATCTGCTGGGCTGATCTCTCACCTCTCACCCTCCTGACTGAGCCTTTAGTGACTTTCTTTTCCTTTCTCCCCCAAGGTCCTGCAGAGCTTTAAAATCATGGATTACAGTTTGTTGGTTGCCATCCATAACATGGACCTGGCCCAGAGGGAGCAGGCGGTGGCCGACGGGACGTCCCAGGCCGACACGCGGCGACCCGCTGCCCAGAAGGCCCTCTACTCAACAGCCATGGAATCCATCCAAGGAGAGGCCCGTCGAGGGGGCACCATTGAAACAGATGACCAGTAAGGCCCTGTCAGATCCTCATTACACTTGCCTGGTCTCTTAAAACCATAAAATCATGGTGTGGTTGGGGTGGGAAGGGAGATTTTTGAGATCGTCAAGTCCAACCCCTCTTTGCAGATGTTGCTCAGAGCCCCAGCCAACCTCATCTGGTTCCAGGCATGGGGCCTCCACCACCTCTTTGGACAACCTGAGCCAAGGTCTTGCCACCTTCAGCATAAACCATTTTGTCCATATGTCCAGCCTAAATCTTCCCTTTGACACACAAGTTGGGATTAACCCTCGTTTTCAATCAAACTGTCATGGAGAGGGAGAAGAACATCAATTTTGGGGACATTTGGCCAGTTGACCAAGAAAGCATTCTGCTCTGACTTGTTGTGGGAGCCTCCTGCTTGTGGTCACTGGTTAAACAGTTGGCCTAATATTCCAGAGAGGGGCAGTGGGGTGGGGGAACAGCCTGGCTGGTGGTCATGCCCTCTTTTCTTTCAGGATGGGAGGCATTCCAGCCAGG
>NW_008618803.1:2227-7496 GCF_000691845.1 Merops nubicus | reverse complement strand
AAGGGGGAGAGGCTGCTGCTCTACATTGGCATCATTGACGTGCTGCAGTCCTACAGGTAAGAAGGGTTTGATGACAATTAGGTGGCCCCTCAGGGGTGAAGAGCAGCTCACACCATTATCTGCCTGTGGTTCCTTGTCAAGATTGGCTCTCCAGAAAAAAATGAAGACACAAATAAACCTATTTTTCATTTTTTTTATTCCCACTTTCCATTTTGCTCAAGTTGGGGCATTTTAGGATCTATTTCTGGCTCTTACTGTATTGACTTCATGTTCCCAGAAGACATTGACTCTCCTGAAGCTGTTTTTTGTGTGCTTTGGTTTTACCTGGGCACTCGCGGGATGCGGCGAGGAAACAAAACCCCAAAATTGGTGTCAAAATTGTTCTTAATTCTTCCTCAGATTCGTCAAGAAGCTGGAGCACTCGTGGAAAGCCCTTGTACACGATGGGGTAAGTAGAAAATCATTACTTTTTAATGGGTTTTAAATAATATAATAATAAAACCAGTGTGTTTTCTCTGCCTGCTGTCCTTGAGCAGGACCCGGGATTTCCGAGGCGTGTCTGTGCTTGGCCTCTAGTATGACTTCCTAAGTACTGTCAAAAATGCTGGTTTTGCTCATGCTGGTCATCTTCTTGTTACCTTGGGCTTGTAGGACACTGTATCTGTGCACAGACCCAGCTTCTACGCAGAGAGGTTCCAAAGGTTCATGTGCAACACAGTGTTCAAGAAGATCCCACGTAAGTAGCTCAGCCTGGCTGTACCCTGGGCAGTTCTGTGCTTACTGGGCTTCTCAGCTGCTTGGTTTGGGAAAGGGGGGTGACAGCAAGAGCTTTAGGGAGGCTGTTGTGTCCTGTCATCTCTTCCTTCCTCCTAGATTGTTCTTGCCTCATAGATAGAATTGCTGAATCATTTGGGTTGGAAGAGACCTTACGGCTCCCAGAGGACCCCCCTGCCCCCACCACTGCAACGTCCGAACCATTCCCCCAGGTCCCCACTGCCCCACGTCCCTCCCCCCACATCTCCATGGCTTGGGAAACCCCTCCAGGGGTGGGGACTCCACCACTGCCCTGGGCAACTCTCCAGGGCAAGAAATTGCTCCTCAGGGGCAACTGAAACCTCCCCTGGGGAAACTTGAGGCTGGTTCCTCTTGTCCTGTCCCTTGTCCCTTGGGAGCAGAGCCCGACCCTCCCCTGGCTCCAGGCTCCTGTCAGGAGGTGTCAGAGCCAGAAGGTCTCCCCTGAGCCTCCTTTGCTCCAGGCTCAGCACCCCCAGCTCCCTCAGCTGCTCCTCCCCACACTTGGCCTCTAGACCCAGCTTTGTTACCCTTCTCTCCAGCATGACCTTAGAGGAGCTGTTTCATCCATCAGCTTGTTCCTTCAGGGCACGTCCCTCACACCAGACTCTATGTCACTGGAAAGTTGCTGAATCAGACCTTTCCCTCCTTCCTGAGCATGTTAGGAAAGTGCTTTTTTGGGTTTTGTCTTGCAGTGAAACCATCCCCCTCCAAGAAGAGTCGCTCTGGCACAGCAGTTCCTCGGCGGAGCTGTCAAGGAGGAGTGCCAACCCAGTCACACATGTTGTGTGAGGCCAAAGCACAAGTCATGACAGAGGCAGATGTAGAGCAAGGTGGGTGCCTGGGCTAAAAACATCCCCAAAGCCTAGAGAGGTGATTTTTGACAGAGAAGTTATTTTACAGCTTGTGTTTGTCTAATTGAAGCTTGTTCCGTTCAGCTCCGTGGTCTTGCCAGGCATGTTTGCATGGGGTTGTGGGTGCAAGAAACCAGACAGGGCCAAAAAAAACCCTTGTATTTGTCTAATGGCCTTTGACAGCCCCAGGAGAATGCCTGGAGGAGCAGCAGAGCCTTTAAAGGCTTGGCTGTTTCCAAGGTTTCTGTTGCAACAAATGCAGGATGATAAAACCTCATGATTGAGTAAAAGCCGCTCGGGGTGCGACCAGGGCGTGGAGATAGGGGGAGCTGTTAGTTCCTGTGTCTTCATGGGACCTTTCAGCCTTGTCCAAGCCTCCAGGGTGGCCCTTGCTCCCCTTGGGGAGTGGGCTGAGGCTGTGTGGCTGTCCCCTGTGCCCAGTCTCTTGGGGTTGGTGCCAGAGGAGAAGCCGAGCGAGACGCGGAGAACCGCCCGCGGCGCTGGTTCTTCAGCACCCAGGGGACACCTCAGGGGGGGGGATCCAGCCCGGATCCTGCCCCCAGGCTGGCATGGGAGCTCGTGCCACACGATCCCACTTGTGCTGGTGATGGAACAGTCTGTGCTTCAACTCAGGTTCCCACCTTGGTCGCCCAGATCTGCTGCCCAGGACCCTGCCGGTAGACGAAGCCAACAGCGATTCCATCGCGACGACCCTCTCCACCTCTTCCCTGGGCAGTGGAGGCCTCAACTCCCCTGCCAACAGGTAAAGCTCTGCAAGGAGGGTTCCTCAGCCCTGGGAGGACTTGTGTGCAGCTTTCTGGAGGTCTGGGGGTTTGGCATGTTGACAGAAATGCCCCTTGGAGCCGCCCGGGTGTCGCGGAGCAAGTCGGGCGCCGCAGGCTCCAGCATGTGCTGGGGGGGAGCTTTGTGTCACCCTCCCTGTGGGACATCATCTTGCATCTTCTGCTTGGGCTGCCAGGGGGGGAGTGTCCCAGTGGCTTTTAGTTACTTGTGTGTTCTGTATTTTTGTGATTTTGTTCTGGAGTCAAGGTAATTGTGCTGATTGAAGCGAGCTGGTGACAGTGTCAGCGCTGAGGCGTCCGTGGAGGGCGTTGGTGTGGTGAGGGGTGATGCTGCAGAGAACCTCCCTGCTGCTCTCTTCAAGAGGTTTGGGCTCTTGCAGCTTGATTGAGCTCTTCTTGGGGAAAAAGAGCCTGCCAGGATGTGTGTGGGTGCAGTCCAAAATGTCTCAGAAGCTGAAATGCATGGAGAGCCCCCACCCCCACCCCGAGGGAGCTGGTGGCTGCCTTTGAATGTTTCATTTCTTGTTGAAGTGGTGAGACTGGCAGGGATGAGGAGGAGCTGTGGTCAGAGGACAATCCCCCTTTGGAGAATTTGTTCTGAGGTGTTCACTTCTCCTCCTGGAAGCAAGCAGAAACCATTTTCCCCATTCCTGCCCCACTGCCTGCCCAGTGGCACCAATGGCAGTGCTGGCTCTCCCCTGAGCTGCAGGAGAACAAGATCCAATTGTCATTAACACCTCTCTAAAAACATGGAAACGTCTTGGTAGGGATCCTAAACCAGAGCTGCTCCTTTCCAGTGCATCAGCATGCCTCTGAGGGGTTCTTTTTACTTACTTAACTGCAGGTCTCTCTCCTTCAATCTCTACGTAGGTCAGTGGGCGTACAAGTGCATAAAGCTGACAGCTCAGCCAAGGATTTGGCTAGAACAGCTCCTGGCATCTTCCTGCCTAGGTGAGGGGAGGAACCAGACCCTGCCTGAGCCCTTCTCCTGCTCAGAGGGGTTGCTCATGATGCCTCCCTGGGCGTTGGCCTCACTCTTGTTGCTGGCCAGTGGTTTCAGAGCTGCTGTGCAGGCAGTTTGCTCCTAAAAACTGAGGTGCTGTAACACTGTCGCCCTGTCCCAGCCCTTCACCCGTCTGTCTGCTCTAAGGCTCCATGGGAACACCTCTCAGCATGGCATCATCCTCACCCTGGGTGGTGCTGAGCACCCTTCTGGGTCAAAAAAAGCAGCTTCTGGTCAAATCTGCTGCTCCAATGGGTCGAGTCCTGAGTGGTTCCCCAAATGCAAGGCCTGATGTGTTTGCCCTGGGCACCTCTGGAGCTGAGCTCGTGGTTACACTCTGCCAACACCCCTGAAGAGCCTGTGCCAGAGCCTGTGCCAGGCCCTGGGAGCAAAATCAGGAGGCAGAACAAGAGTTTTCTCCTGTGGGGAGCTTTGGGATTGGAGCCTCCCCACCTCAGACCTCTTGTCAGAGGCTTGACTCCACTTGGGTGACCACAGGAGATGAGGAAATTTCTGCAAGCCCTGAAAAGGACAAAAGTGGTTTTGTGGATTGCTGATTTGTTGTGACATCACTCGTTGAATGGCTTTGAGAAGGTGGTTTGTTGGTTTGGTTTTCCCTCTCTGCTGAATCAGTCAGTCTGGCAGGGGAAGTAACTCTTAAATCTCTGCAAACAAGAGTGATCTCACCCCAAATCTCTCCACCTAGAGCTTCTGCCCTTCAAGGGGTGGGCACAGGGGGAAGGCAAGACGTGGCCCACTCCAGAACTGCTTTAGAAACCTCTCTAAAGAGACCTCAGTCTCTTTTCTGTGCCATGGCCTCATGTTGTGTGCTCCATGTGTCAAGGATGTGCCCTCCATGGTGCCATGGTGGGGGTGTGGGTGCCCTCCTGGGGCTGGGAACCCCCTGGTCCTCAGCCCAGCTCGGTTATGAAGCTCTGGTAGAAGTGTTGGGGACACCTAAACCCTGGCACAGCCACTGGGAATGGATGTTCCTGACCAGCCTCCCTTGGCAGAAGGTTCTGGAGGTTCTCCACTGGATTTAGTGGTGGCTGTGGCAGCGTTAGGTTAATGGCTGGACTTGGATCTTAAGGGTCTTTATGAACCTGAGTGATTCTATGGCTCCTCCTGCAGCCTTGCTTTGGGACAGTGCTGCTCAGGAACCTTGGAGGCTCCTCACCTTTCATTTCTGTGTAGGTCAGGAGCAGCAGGTGGGTGCTTAAGGTGCAGGAGGAAGCTGGAGTGGCTCAGAGTAACTGGGAGCACCAGTGAGGTGGGAGCTGTGCCATCCCAGTGTCCCAGCTGGGTCTTGCAAACAACCCTGAGTCGTGGGGTGACTTGTAGGCTGAAGTGCTGGAACAGGTCCCTGGGTGAGGGGGGAACCCCTCTGCTGGGAGCCCAGCAGGAGAGAGTTGAGCTGGGGCAGCCCCAGAGGAGAAGGCTCCAGGGAGATCTTCTGGGGGCCTTCTAGGATTTGGAAAAAAGCTGGGGACAGAGTTTTGAGCAGGGCCTGTTGGGACAGGAGAAGGGGGGATGGTTTAAACTAAAAGAGGGAGATTTAGACTGGAGAGGAGGGAGAGATTTTGGATGCTGAGGGTGGTGAGCCCCTGGCCCAGGTTGCCCCTAGAGGTGGTCACTGCCCCATCCCTGGCACCATCCCAGGTGAGGGTGAGGGCTCTGAGCACCCTGCTCTAGTTGGGGCTGTCCCTGCTCCCTGCAGGGGGGTTGGACTAGAGGAGTTTTAAAGGTCCCTTCCCACCCAAACCAGTCTGGGATTCTCTGGAGTCCACACCCTGACTTGTCTCCCTCGAGGGGAAGGA
>NW_008618803.1:0-2196 GCF_000691845.1 Merops nubicus | reverse complement strand
CACCAGGAAACAGAGCAAGACCCAGGCTGGGAGTAGAGAGTTCCTCAGCCAGCAGGTTGGAGCCTTTTAGCTGAGGGATTGTGAAAAGTGGGGAAATAACAGGATGGGGGTCAGCCCAAAACAAGTCTTGTTCTGTACCCCACATTTCCTCCCTGGTGTCCTCTCCTCCTGTCAGGCATTCCGAGTGCAACAGGATTGTCCAGGGTTTGCCAGGGCCTGCTTCAAACCAAGGTCTGGAACAGCTGAGACTGGCTGAGCTCTGGTGCTGGGTGGTTTCTGTGTCCCTGGGCTGTCTCCACTCAGGACTATTTCTGTGTGAGCTCTGTGAGGAGGTGCTGCTGGGTGGCTGGACACAAGACCCTCCTTTCTCCTCTCTCAAGTCCCACCAGACTAGGAGGGAGGATTCTCTGGGTGCCTGGCCCAGGAGGGAACCTGTTGCCCACGTGGGGCCGTGCTGGGACCTTCTGCTGGTTGGGATCAGCAGGACAGCCCCAGCTTTGGGACTCACTGACAGCTCACTTCAAACCTGCTTTACAGGTCTCCCCCTTGTGTCTCCCCAGCGGCTCCCCAGGTCCTTCCATCCCCGAGCGCTCCGCAGAGCTGAGAGAGCAGCTTGAAGACCTGCAAGAGACAGAGATAAGCTTTGTGAGTGACTTCAAGGGGGGGAAAAGGGGCAGCTCTGGAGGTAGATGGAGAATGGCCAGGGGTTAAATGGTCCCCAGATGTGTTGGGGATGCCAGGCAGTGAGTGGGAGGCAGCAGCAGATGTTTGTCACCCCCCTCTGCTCAGGCGCCGTCCGTGCTCTGAGTGATCATCCCCTGCCCCAGCTGCCTGAAAGCAGATTAGTGGGAGGCAAAGCAGAGATATTAGTGGTTGGACAGGAGAGAAATGGCCTCAAATCATGCCATAGGAGGTTGAGGTTGGATATTAGGAACAGTTTCTTGCCCTGGAGGGTTGCCCAGGGCTGTGCCAGGCTGCCCAGGGCAGTGGTGGAGTCCCCACCCCTGGAGGGGTTCCCAAGCTGTGGAGATGTGGGGTGAGGGACATGACTCAGGGGGGACCTGGGTGGACTCCAGGAGCTGGAAGATCTTTTCCAACCAGACAATCTGATGATTCTATGATGGCTCCTTCCTGAGGGCCCAGCATGGCTCTGATGGAGGAGATTAAACAGGGTGAAGCTGACCAGGCTGATCTGCCAGCCCTGTGGCAGGTGGGAAATACCCCAGAGCCTGTGCTAGTGTAAGAGTGTTTGGGAGTGACCTCAGCACCCACTCTGCCTCTGCCAGGACAGAGAAGGTTTGGGAGGAAGCTGAGGCAGGAGGAAGGCAGCCCCCTCCCCAACACCCCCCTCCCTCCTCTTCTCTCTTCACAGTGAAGAGATTGTCCCGTGGCCTGTGGAGTCTGAGAAGCCTTCAGCCCCCGTTGCTGATGGATTCTGGTTTTAATTTTGATTTTGAAGTAACTTTATCTGGACAGAACCCTGGAAGCTGGAAGGGCCCAGCTCCACTAGCAGGATAGTATTAACAAAGACTGAGCCAAGACCTGGGAGTCTCCTCCCAGCAGAGCCCAGCGCTGGGTCCCTGCCCTGGCTTTGAAGCCTGGTGAGGGGAGCAAAGCTTGGAAGAGGAAGAGGAGGAACTGCTCTGCCTGGAGCAAAGCCAAGCTGAGGAAGAGGAACTGCTCCCCCCCTGGGCCCAAAACCCTCTGGGGGGAAAAAAGGGATCTGACTTTCAGCAAGTTGGCTGCTTCCAGTGCTGACACCACAGACCTTGCAGGGCGACTCTGCGGAGTTACCAAGGGGGGGGAAAAAGGGGCATTGGAGCCTCCTCGGGGCAGTTTGTGACAGAGCAACGTGGTTTTATTTTGTATTTTTAACAAGTTTTTTTTTTTTTTTTAATTTAAATGTTTCTCTGAGTTCAGTCCTATCACTTCTTTTTACTCCTGCAATATAGCCAGGCTCTTTTTTTCGGTTCCTTTTTGAAACGAACAGGTTTGTTGGTTTTTTTTTCTTCATTTTTCCACCAGAAATCACCCCTGGGGGGGAAGGGGCGCAGAAGCACTGCCCATGGACAAGCTCCTCTGCCCCGTTGGCCACTGCTGGCCCAGGAGCCAGCTCTGTTTGCCCTCTGGCATCACCAGGAACTCAGCACCGCGCCGCGCCCGGAGGAGACGTGAAAAATCACGAAGCTTTTCACA
>NW_008618802.1:567-1095 GCF_000691845.1 Merops nubicus | reverse complement strand
CAGGGGCCGCCTCGTACCTCGGTGGCGTAGGAGTCGTTGTCCTCTGGCCGGCAGGTCTTGTAGCCCCGGGGGTGTGCGGGGTCCGTGTCCTTGGCGTGGGGGATGCGGTAAGGGTCGGCCTCCCTAAAATCTGGCTGCTGCATGCGTGGGCAAGTTAATGAGAACGAACCAAAAGAGCGGGAAGAAAAAAAAAAGCCAGAAAACAAAACAATGGGTCTCCGAAACAGTAAAGAACTACAAGACAACAAAAAGGATGAGGAGGAGAAGGAGCTTCATCACCATGGCGGGAGACAATGCGGAAACCAAAAGGAAACACAGGATGAGGAGACACGTGGCCTGGATTGTTTGGGGAAAGGGGAAAAAAAGAGAGAAAGAGGGAAAAGATGTGCAAACACCAGTTACGGTGCCATGCAGTGACTGGGGCAGACTGGGACCTGGGGCTGGTGGGACCACATGCAGAAAAATAGGACTCTGAACAAGCGAGTGTGCTCCAGAAAGGGGCTTGTGCCCATGGCCCCGACCACCACT
>NW_008618802.1:0-208 GCF_000691845.1 Merops nubicus | reverse complement strand
ACCTCTTCCCCCTTAGCCCGTGCCAATTTGCCCCAGGACGCCCACCACCTCCTGCCCTGGGCACACTCTGTTGGAGCAGAGTCCTACCTTGTCCCCGGTGCCACCGGCATGCGGCGAGGTGTTAGTCTGGGTTTTGCTCAGGAGAGGCAGGAGGAGGTTACACTGGGGGTCGGGGGGGGGTTTGCTCCGTTAAAGCGAGAGGAAATGG
>NW_008618801.1:0-1026 GCF_000691845.1 Merops nubicus | reverse complement strand
TGGCTAAGCTGGCGGGGCTGCCACCCTGTCTGCCCGCAGGAGAGCCCCGGGCAGGGCAGCTAGCAGGGTCTGAAACCCCCCTTGGCAGCACCCGTGCTCCCCCTCCCACCCAGCTCCAGCTGGACCTGCCCCTGGTGCCCAGCTCCAGACCCGAGGGACTGTGCCCTGGGGAACACAGACCTGGCAAGGACCTCCCAGCCTGCCCATCCCACCCAGCAGGCACCAGTCCAGCTGCACCAGTGCCTGTGAGACTGAGGTACAGCCCAGGCACAGCAAGAGCCCATCTACCTCCACCCTGGAAAAGTCAGTGAGTGGCAACCCTGAGCAACAAGGGCATGGGGCAGCCAGGATGCCTCCCTCCAGCCCTGCACACCCCCAGCTCTCCTCCCATCCCTCTGTCCTGCTGTACCTGGGTGCTCCTCTCCAACCTGGCCCCTGCCTGGGAAATTACACGAGCACAGCCCAAGACTCTTATCAGGTCTTCCCAATAGGATACCTCTGGCCCTTTAGTTTGTAGGGCAGAACCTCGCAGCCATTCATCACTTTTGTTGCCTTTCCTTGAAGCCCTCTATAATTTACTAGCATCTGTCCTGAGCCACAGCTTCCCAAGAAGGCCCAGATCCCTCAGTCCATCATATCAGGATCTCCTTTCTCATGGGCCTGGGACTCACTGTGCCCCCACTGACCCTCTTTAAGACCCTTGATTTGCTTCATTGCAAATAGGAGTTTTTTTCTCCTAATTAAAAGAAGATGCTGGCTTCCCCGCAGAGGAGAAAGGACTCCAAGCAGACAGCAGGACAGGAAGGGGGAAGAGCCCCGTGCCCAGCACGCTGAGACCACAGCACAGCTCCGGGCAGTGGCTCAGGCCAGGCCCCTCGAGCTCACCTGCATGGAAGTACGGGCTCATGGTGTAGGGGAACCCGAAGGGCAGCGGCTGAGGCGGCGGGATGGAGGCCGGCGGGAGGTATTTCACCTCGTTCTTGTTGATGCCCGGGCCAAGGAGGTGGCTGGGGGACTCGGTGCTGG
>NW_008618800.1:0-14027 GCF_000691845.1 Merops nubicus | reverse complement strand
CGGCTTGGTTCCCGTCGCTTTTTGTAGCTCGGAAGCGGGTCGGGCAGTTGGCGAGTCATCGCCACGGGACCGAAAGGCACCTGAGTGCGGTGTCACTGGCCGCGCGCGGTAACGAGGAGGAAAACCCACTAACTGTCTGCTTAGCGAAATGCCTCCGATTATTACTCACCGTTTTCGTCTTGCAAGGTCGAAGGCCTCTCCAGCTCTCTTTTCCCACCCAAACCGAGGTGGAACGACTAGGGGAAGGTGGAACTCGCCCCTCACGTCACGCAGCGGATCTGCGCGTCCTGAGGCGCGGTGCTGTGGGACACCCAGCGAATGCCGGTTCCTTTGGGACACCGAGCGAATTCTGTGGGGCCTGAGGTGAAAGGAGCCAATCCCTACACAGGCTGTGATATAAAAATGGTATAAAACCAAGATACGATGAGCTTCCTGCACCACTGAATGAGGACATAGTGTGGGCATGCTCCAAGAGTTTATGCCAGCTTCAAATTCCACCAGTGTGACAGAGGGGGAAGTTAGGGAATTTTTCCTAGAAAACCTCTGTTTACACACAGTTAATTTACAACTAATATTGATAATTGCCTTTAGGAAATGGAAGCTTTGAATCTTTAAAACGAGACTAATGTCTTGATTCTCCCCCCATGGGAATTTATGACCTCCTGGAGCCCTTTTTCGGGCTCTCCGATGGGAGGAATACAATATAGTGTGTATATATAGCAGCAAAACAGCTGATCTCAGTAGGGCAAGATGACAATTTTTTCCAGTGCATGTAACTGTGTGGATTCATATTCTCATTTTTTATTAGTAGCTTTATGTTTATTTTAGGGGGTTTATTTATCCTGGAGCTGAAGTTGTCAGTTTTAACAAACTTGCACGGTTCACTCTAATGAAACTTTTCTGGGTTTTGAGTTGATGGAAAGCCCGGGTTTAGATATCATGGAGCTCCAAAATAAATGCAGGACCTCTGAGGAGCTTGCCTGTCCCTACTTTATCCTACAGCTATGTCGTTCTGGCAATTACTAGCCCAAACAGCAAATCTCAGGAAATCAAGTGGAGAAGCACAGTGCTTGGTGTTCCAATCCCAAGTCTCAGCTGGATATAAAAAGCTCTGAATTCAAAAGCCATTAGAGAACAAACCAGGATACTTGGTTTCAAAGCTTTAGTTGTACACTTACCAGAAAGCAGAACCTGTTTCATGCTTCCCTATGATGTAAGGAATTTCTGGGCACCAATAGCTAGTTCTCCGAGTACATGGAGTATTTTGACAGGGCACAAAACTGCGGGATCCAGAGATCTCTAGTTAAGAGGACATTAAGTGGCAAATTACCTTGCTTAGCAGTAGTACCTACAGTTATCTGTAGAGCTATGCAGGTGGTGAGTGGTCCAAATAAACCAATTGCTATTTCTTTTAGAATTTACTGAGCTCTTGCAGAGAAGACAGCTGTGGTGGGTGCTGCCCCCGAGTCCAATAGACTGTGTGACTTGTTAGTTATTTGTTCTGTTCATACAGTTCTGCAACAGTTCTAATCAATCCTAAATCTCTTTATTTTAAGCTCAAGCTTTAGTTGTCAAGTGCGTGAACTTCATACTCCTTGGTTTGCTAATGACTGCTCACGACACAGTATTTTTGTGACTCAAATGGTGATATACAATCTATTTTATCTGTATTGTCTTCTTTAAGGGAAAATCCACACCAAGAAAGCCTCTATCCTGCAAGGCCAGGGTTCCACTCTATCCAGGAGCCCAGCCAAGAAAGCTTTCGTGGCCTACCACCTAGTTTTTACCAGCCACCTATCCAAAGCCAGTTATCATCACCAACCAAAACCCAGGACAGCCGTGAAACCTCTCCCATGAGTGTCCCTAATCTCCCATCCGTTTCCTCTATGTGCCAACCAACCATGTTTAACTACGAACGTCCAAAACACTTTATCCAGTCTAAGAATGTGTGTCAAGGGCAACAGCAGCCTCCAGGACCCGCAGCCTCTACAGAGTCAAGCAGACCAATCAAACAGTCCTCCATCCTCATACAGCCTCGTAACCCCAGCGGGCAGAAATTCTCCTCCTCGTCATCGCTGAGCTCTTCGGTCACGCTCTCCTCGCCCTCCTGCAGTGCCCCCAAGGAATCCACGTATCCCGTCACGCCGGCGTCTGCGCAGTCTCCTGCCAGCTCATCCTCTGGCCAGAGGCTTATCCCCCTGCCTAACCAGCCCCCTGCAGCATTCCTCTGCTCAGTCCTGCCCTCGCAGCCCGACTGTAACAGCCAAACTCCTTCTCCCATGGAGCCCCCGTAAGTACGCGCAGGCTTCTAACCTCCGCTTGCTTTCCTCCAGCCTGGCCTCTCCCGTGCACTCGCCACCCCAAACCCCAAGGTGCAGTGAAACACCCCTGGGCTGGTGGGCACAGCTCCCCTTTGACCTCTGATGTCTGGGGCAGGACTCTGCATGAGCCGGGTTAGGAGGCTGAGCGCTTGCCCTTGGTGTCCGTGTGGGAGAGATGAGGATCCACCAGGAGTTCCCGCACGGCAGTCATGCCACAGGCTGCTCTGCAGGATTTCTGGACTCAGTTTGAACAGTTTACTTTGATTTGATGGGAATCTTTTAGTGAAGGGGATTCAGAACAGGAGATGGACACCCATCTCGTGAATTTCTCTCCACAAGCATAGCTTATGAATTGGGTGGCAGGGAGAAGGCAGTAGCATTTCCCACCTATAAATGACTTCAGGATTTCTAGCAAGTCTCAGCAGTATTTTCAGTTTCCACATCCTGATGGGATTCTGTGCTCACCTACAATAGTTTTCATTAATCATAGGTGCTAACAGAAAAGCAGACACTTGAAAATTTTACCCCTTCAGACCAAAGACTAAATTCTTTCCTAAATATGTATTATATCATTTTGCCTTTGGGCTGCAATCCAATATCTCCCAAGGTCAGTGAGATCTCAAAGGGAGCTGGGTCTTGCCTTCTCACCAACTTGTACTCCTGCCAACAGTAGCTGGAGGTCCTGTGGAAAGTCAGTGCAGAAAATGGGCCAAGTACTCAAACGAGGTTATTAGCAAGGTGATGGGGCAGAGGAGGGTCCTGCTGGCCTGCATCTAAATTCGGGTCTGAGCATCAGTTTGTATTCAGGAAATCTGAATGTTTCAGGGTTTCTTTTGATTCGCAGCACAGGGGAAATGGCAAGGTAAGGTGGGAGTGGGCTAGCTGGGCCATGCAGGAGTGTGGGGAGGCTGTGGACACATCTGGAGTAACCACTGGGGTTTGTGTGTGTAGTGTGGGGTCAGCTGTTTCCATAGCACAGGGCTTTGGTGCCTCACTATGCTTTTCAGATAAGCTCTCTTAAATGCAACGTCCTGTGACTTGAATTATTTTCCTAATTGTCCTACAAACGGGCAAATAGGGACATGAGATATATTCATCTGTTGGGCAAGTTATTAAAAACTTTTAAGTTATAACCTGAGCAAGTTATTAAGCCCAAGCAGTTCTGGGAATGTGTGCCAGAATTATAACCCTTCCACCCTGAATTATCAGAATCAATGGAACAAATTCTCAAGGGACAGGAGGAAGAGGATTTTAAATAGAAATACTTGCTGAGTACAACTGCAGCATATGAGGCCCCACTGCATGTAGTGACCCAGGTTAGATCCTGCCAGCACAGAGTGCTCTGACCCCTAGGAGACCTTCACAACCTGTTTTGTGGGATGCTCGTCCTCTTTTCCCAGCAGCTTTCAGAATCATTTACTATCTAACTCCAGGATTTGATTGAGCTTGACTATGGATTGCAGGATCAGGCTATGTGGGAGGCTGCAGCAGGGGTCCTAAAGACCCAGCCTAGCTTGGGGTAAGCTTGGCTATGGAACATCTGGACAGAAATACTGTGTGAAGCAGCTTCTGGGAGTCAAGAAGACAACTGATAAGCTATTTGTTCATACCTAATGAACTAGTTTGTGACCTTGCAGTGGATTTGCAGCACCCAGAGCCTTTTCAACAATTAAAATTGTAAAGGAGTGCAGGTTTTGAGGGAGAGCTTGCTCCTGGACAGACTCACATTGCTCAGGGGAGTTAGTGGCTCCCTCAAACACTGCCAGTCTTACTGCACACATCCCAGTCAGGGAGGAGCCACTGCAGGGTGCAGGGGTGCTGAGCAGTCACCCACAGCAAACTGCTGCAGGACACCCAATGACCACGATGCTTCCCCTTAAGTTTTGCTACTCAGTGATGGAACTTGGCCTGTCTATCTCCCAGATGCTTCATGGGCTCGTTTGAACCACAGTTTCTAGGTAACAGGTTCACATTTTTGTGTGTGCTCTATGAAGCTGTAGCAAAGAGTCAAGCAGGCCTACAGGAGTAACTTTGATTTCTCTTCCTGCATGAGCAGGTACTCACAACCAATGTATAACAAACAAGCTAGCATCAACTCTATGCAGAAGACATCAGACCAAGAAATCCGAGGAACAAAAGAGGCCCTGATTCAGGACCTGGAAAAGAAACTGCGATGCAAGGACAACCTCCTCCAGAATGGCAACCAGGTAAGGGCAACCTGCTGAGCAAAGAACCAGTTTGCCCTGACTCTTGGTAGTTCAAGCAGGGATGCAGAGGCTAGTTCAGTGCCCCAGGGGCTGGAGCCTCCAAACTGAGCTGAAAGCAGAAAGAAATGCAGAAGCAACACTGCCCAAACACTGTTACTCAGAAGCTCAGATCCTAGCAAGAGTTCTTTGAGCTATTTGTGATCAGAATAGTCTTTCAGTGTAAGGTGAAAGCCAACCTCTTTTTTTTTCCAACACCTTCACAGTTATTTTTGCTGTTAGGATGCTGTACTGGAGGGCCAGGTTCAGCTCAGCCCTGAGAAGGCTCACCCACTAGAGGAGCAGCACATGGCTGGTGCACAGTGAAAGCTGGCCTGAATGTGTGGCAAGAGAGATGGTTGCTGTAAGTCTGTCTGCAGGCATCTTACTGTGGCAACTGAATGTCTGCATCTCCTCCTACTTCAGGAAGGGATGCATTGAATTCTGAAAACCATCTGATGCAGCATTTGGCTTTGAGCTGCTCTTGCCTCTCCCTCTTATCTGACCTTCCTGGCCAGCATGCACCATTCAAGCTGTCTTTGAATTTGTGCAAGCAAATTAATAAGGCTAGGGTTGGGAGAGAGCTGCATGTTTAGGCCTGTGGCACAAACTTGAACTCTTTGTATGTCCCATCCACAGACAACTAGAAACCCAAGGAGAATCCCTCAGTTCTCCAGACATGATTTCACTGTGGCTTTCAACACTGGGGTTGATAAACCACCCCACATCATTTGAAACTTGGAGAGGTACCACTCTGTGAAAGGTCATTCTAGAGACCATACCCACATGTGGTAAACATCTTCCATTTCTTTCAAAGAAATTACATGAGCTTTTATCCTGAAGTCTGTCTCCTATAAGAAGGTTTCTCAGTCTCAATACCTACTTAGTTATTCTGCAAAGGGACAAAATGCAGTCCCCTTTACCAAGAAATCAAAATCTGGGAAGAAAACTTAGCCTATCCAGTAGGAAAGCCCATTACAGCAAGCTAGAGTGACCAGGTCTCTAAGGTGGGAAACTTCCTGCTGGCTGGAAGCAGAGTGGTGGAAGGTTGGTGTTTATAGTGTCCATCTTCTTTCCCCTGAAGTAGAAAGGAGTTCTTCCATCACCATCAGTGGGAACAGGTTTGTGTCATAGATGAAATTTTAAATATTGAAGGAAAGTATTAGGTCAAATATGACTTAACGTGTCCCTGACAGGAATGTCCTGTCTGCTGTAAGAAAGCTTGCCAGTGCAAGCCAGCTCTTCTTCCCATAGGAAGCCAGGCTAAAAATAAGGCTTATGCAATCACCACTGTGTCCTCCTCCCCTTGTCCTCCAGCAGTGTCTGAACCAACTGGCCAATCTCAGCCACACGTGATACAGCTGGAACGACCTCGGGGATATTGAGCTCCCACAGGTTTTCCAAAAGGTCTTTCACTCTCTTCTAAAGAAAAGTCCCAGAGGCCTTCCTAAACCCTCCACATGCCAGGAGCAGCCACATGTCCCATTCACAGTGGAAGCTCAGTCAGAGCTTGTCCTCACAACACAAAACCCAAACCCAAGGTAAACTTTGTGGGAGGTGAAGCATCAGGTGTTCTGCTGCTCAGGGGACTAATGTACTCTTCTAAAGTAACCCAGACAGAACTTGAATTTAACTCTGCTCACGTTTACCCCCATGTGCTGCATACCTATTGTAGGAACTTAACTCTTACGTGACTGAAACACCTTCTTGCCTCCTCTCAAGACAGCCAACAGCATTTCAGAAGGTGACCATTGTGCTGGCAGAAACTTCCCTTGTGCTTTCAGGGGTAGTGGTGCTCATCTCTGGCTGCATCTGCTTCTGGTGTGGCTCGTGCTTTTTTAGGAGCAGTGGACAGTAGCACCCATCATGCCCTTAGCTCCTGAAGTAAATCCACAGCTGAATAACTCGGGAAGTTTTCCCAGTGCTAAAAGAAAGGTACCCTGGGACTTACTCTGGCTTCTGAAATAATGCCATCACTTACCCATAAATAATCCCAGCAGAGAAAGAGGAGGAGTGGAAGGCCACAGATGGCATGAGGGAGGCTTTGATGAACAGACCGTTTAATCTTCGATGCATTTCAGTGCTGTATATATTGAGGCTGACTTCAGTAGGCGTCACAGACTGCAAACCCTCTGGAACAGACCTGGAGGTTCTGTTCACCCACTGCTTTCATCAACCACACCCTGAATTGGTGGCATATTCCTGTGCTCAGAACTGATCAGAAATAGTAAATGGACTTCTGACTAGAACTTTCCCTGTGCTCTGCTTTAAGCGACTGACCTATGAAGAGAGGATGGCTCGCAGGCTGCTCGGACCAGTGAATGCTGCCTCTGTGCTGGAACCACAGAGTGAAGACAACATGCAAAATGCACAGGTAGGTGGGGACCTGCCTCTGGAATGGGGATTTCCTGGGGATTGTGCTGGGACCTGCTTGTACCTGAACGGGGCAGAGATGGGGTTTATTTGGTACCAGTGCCGGGGAGAGAAGGGGACAGCTTTTACTGGCAGAGCTCTGTATAGTAGGGATTTGGGTTTTTTCTTGGGGGGGTGATGGCAGAGGGAGGGAATTTAAGCACCGTCCCCTTGCTGGGCCTGATTTGGAGAAATGACCTCTCCAGGGAGGAATTACAGCAGCTGCTGCCCAGCACATTACACCCTGCCTGGGACAGGCAGGGAGCAGCACAGCAGGGGTGCAGGTACCTGCTCTCTAACAGCCCAAGTTCAGACTTGGCCCAGACAGCAAGATTGACACCTGTCACTCTTTGGAATAAGCGACATTGACTACAAGAGATCAGAGCCTCGGGCTGGGATCAGTTGGGTTTTAGCCCTTCCAGGAGCCTGCAACTGTTAAGAGAAGGCAAAGCAGTTATTTCAGCAGCCCACATGTTGACAGACAAGAATCTATCACTATTGGCATTTTCAAAAGCATTTTAGCTGGAGACTTGCATCATTCGTTGGTTGTTCAGGCCAGCTGAAAGCTCTCTCTGGCACTGCTGTGGTCAAAGGCAGCAGCAGTGTCTGTGATTGGCTACACAAGTACCTGGTGCCACAGGAAAATGTCCCTCCTGCTGCACACACACCAGAGCCAGCAGGCTGGCCCACACCTTCCAAAGTGCAGTTAGCAAAGCTCTTCCACACAAGAGACACTTAAGAGCACAGCCAGGGAGGAACATGCAGTTTGAGCTGTCTCTCCAGCAGTCACCTGACAGGAGCAGGCAAGAAGGGAACATTGTGGGTGTCAGAGAGCAAGGGAAGCCTCACCTTCTGCAGAGAGTAAGGGAATAGTCAAAAACAGGATGAGTGACAACTTTACAAGGTGTGTGGAATGCTGCATAAAAAAGAGCATTAGAAGGAGAAATTTGCTTATGCTGGGGAGATCTTACTCCCATTGTTCAGTCATTTTCAAATATTGTAGTCTCTGGTTCATTCAGCCTCCTGACTCCTCAGGAACTTAACTGTGCAGTCAGTGCATATAGTAGAGCATTAGACCTATCAGCAGCTTCATCACTACAGCATCTCACAAGATGGGTAATAATTGTACAGAACTTGTGTAAATGAGCAGATAGAAGCAAATGCCTTTGGACTGAGCACTGAGCTCAGTCCAGCAAAACCCTCATTCATGCAGTGCTTCCCCTGAGGTGAAGGCTGCTCCTGTGCTTGAAGTTTAAACCCAGGCTTGGAGCACAGAACCGAGCTGTGCAGTGGCTCAGTGCAGACACCCCGGAAATTTCCACGCAGAGTTTTCTCTGTCTGACTCCAGTGCTGAAATGAGTCACTGGTAACAAACTCTGCTTGTGTTTTCCAAACATCCAAGTTCCGAGCAGGAATCGATCCTGGGTACTTTAGCAGATTTACTCATGTGATTGTGGTGCTGTCAGAGAGCTTAGTTGGTGCTGTGATCTAGAAAGAAAAGTATTTTCCAGCTCAGCATGTGTCCACTGCTGTGGGTCCCTATTTAAGTGGGCACAATACAGTGTTCTTGCCAGCGATTCCACTTCTATTCCTGCTGTAGGGAAGGACACTCTGTACTTGGCTCCCATTTTAGATACTGCCAGTAGTACTGCTCCCCTCTAACAAAGGTTATTGGCTGGCCAAAAGCCTTGTGTGCCAAACAAAACTGCTGCACCTATCACCTGTGCAGAAGCAGGGGAAGTTGTGCCACTCTATTAATGGTACTTGTTACTGTCCTGGCAAAGCCTAGGGTGAAAACAGTGTATTAGCTCCTGGTGCAGGTTCCTTTACCTCTTGTCCCAGGGACTTCTGGAGTATTCACTTCACTGTTAAGCAGCAGTCAGTATACAAACTTAAAGGGCTTCTTGGTCAGTTTATAGCTATAACTTCCAAAGCTAACTCACCTCTCCTCTTTCTCTTTCCAAGCACCAGAATGCAGAACATGTCAGGCTGCAGGTTCCTACAACGCATGTCAGGTGAGGCATAAACTTCTCCTGCTGTGCTGCTCTTCAAAACCTTATTTCAAATGTTTCTGGACAATGGTAGTTTTACTTCACCACCTACCACTTCTTCTGAAGTAGAAATTACTAAATGCATTCACTTCCTTTCAACTAAAACGCTGCCATTTGTGGGAAGCTGATGCTGCCAGTTCTGAGCATAACGTGAGAGGCTGAAAGACCATGTACCTGGGGAAAATACTCTTCATCTTCTAGAAGCTTCACCCCTAGCCAAAGCAAGGTCTGACAATGTATGTGATGAAACACAGCCTGCATTGCTCTTGTAAATTCTTCTGGATATTGGGCCAAAGATGAAGGTTTCATATGTTACACTTCTGTGTTGAATTGAAGAACCTGAGCAGGAGCAGTGGTTGATCCAAACCCATGTGTTACAGCTGAAAAACAAACCAGAACAGTAGCACTGGATTCCTAAACCTGTGGAGGGCCTCTAGCTGCAATTGGTGCTTCAACATCATTTATCACTTTTACAGAATTAACTGTTTCTGCTGACTTTTTAGGAGCAGACCATCCTCAAGAGGAGATGAACGTGGCCATGACTCAATCCAGGAGAAGTTTTTTCCACCACGTTTTACACAAGTGCCTGAAGATGTAATTATTGAGGAGGGGAGATTCTGCAGGCTCGACTTCAAAGTAATACCAGCATTTCACTTCCATTGCATTAACTTGGGGGGGTGTGGCATGGGGAGGGGTCTCTGAGCAGTTCAACAAGCCTGAGCACTAATGGCAGATGGAGCAGGGTCTCTCCAGGCAACGTAAACCAAGAAACAGATGACCAAATGTTTCTGCATTTTCCCTTGAAACATGCAATTAACTACTTAATAAGGTTAAAGCTAAATAGTGGTAAATATGGACGACTGCAGAATACCTTTTAGACCTCAGTGGGAAGAATGAATATTAAGGTCCTACTGAAAGAAGGTGCTCTGGGAGGGAACCTTGTGCTTTGCAGTGGGACTCCAGTGACTTCAGCAGACACTCTGGATGCATGTCCAGCAGGGCCTGTTTAGGACTAGCCTGCCTTTCATTGAATCCTCTCTGAGGAAACTGTGCCCTTGGCTGGACCAGGCAATCTGGCAAGGAAATGTACTAATTAAAAACAAACAAAACACCAGAATGGTTTGAAACTGCACATGGCAATTGTACCAGCTCTAGGGTGAGAGAGGACCTAGGCCTTCTGCACGTGCAGCTCCACCACAAAGGGGGTTTGCTGACTGGGGTTTGGTGTGCTGTTTCCCACTTCCAATCTCCTTCCTTAAGTAAACTCTTGCCAGACTTGGGTGTGACCTTTTGCCATTTTACTGTAAATCATTTGACTTCTGAATGTTGTGGACAACCTGAAGCCCATCTGCAGGACAGTTTATTTACAGATGTTACCAAACCAGTATGGATGTCAGCACTGCTGACAGCACTAGCTGGGGGATTAACAGGGGGAGTTCCCCCCTCTGTGAGCCCACAATGAGTATCTTTGGTGTAATCAAAACTACTTTGCAAGAGGGGGACAAGAAAGGGTTGTAGAAACAGCATCTGCTGTCTTGTAACTGAAGCTCATCTTTCCACAGCACTTCACAAGCCTTCCTCTCTGTGCAGCACCACATTTATATTCAAAACTAGGCAAGACTCTAAAATTTTGCAGTAGGATCATGATGTGATCATCTATTGGCATCAAACTACCTCCAGCATTGAAGGGCTTTTGTCATTCTAAAACTGTTTAACTTCACTGCTTACCTCTCCTTCACAGGTCAGCGGGCTGCCGACTCCAGATGTGATGTGGTATCAGAATGGAAGGATGGTTCATCAAGATCAGTTCCATAAAATGATAGTGTCAGAGAAGGGATTCCACTCATTCATTTTTGAAGCAGTCAAGTCATCTGATGCAGGGACATACGAATGTGTGGCTGTCAACCGTGCAGGAGAAGCCTCTTTTGCAGTCAAAGTGGAAGTAATTGGTAAGACTGAGAGCACTGATAGTCACCTGGTAGTCTAATGCCTTCCTCTGTGTGTTTTGGACATAAAACAATGAAGAAGCAGAGGTAGATCTTCAGACAGTTGAGCACAAGGGATAACAAACACCTTACCTTTCCCAAGACTGTTTTAACACATGCCTGGGATGCCATAGTTCTTCAAAGCACTTCTAGCAAGATATTTAGATGTAGTGGGATGTCTGGAATTTGGGAGTTATTAATTTCCCAGGATTGATAGCATATGCTGACTGACTCTCAAAGTGGATTGTCTCTGCTACACCCTTATGCTCAGGGGAATTGCCTGTAGGCTAAGAAGCTGCAGTAAGGAACATGTGTCCTCTTGAATTTAGCATTCTGAAATCTTAAAAGACCCAGAGATATTAGCCCTCAATACTTAGGTAACTCCTTCTTATCTTTCCTCTTTAATTTAGCAAAAGAACATCACACGCCTCCAACTTTCATCTTCAAGCCACAAAGCAAAAAGGTTTTTGAAGGAGATACAGCCAGACTCGAGTGCCAGATCTCTGCCATCCCCACACCCCGCATTTACTGGAAAAGAAACAACGAAATGGTACAATATAATACAGACCGAATAAGGTATCCTACTGCTGAGCTGGCCTTTGCTGTGTTACAGAACAACCCCCACTATTTGTCAAGTCCCCTTTGAATTGCCAGGTTTCTAAAAGCAGCGAGCTGAAAGCTGGATCAGCCCCTCGGTTACGATAGGTGGTGGTCAGGCCCGTGTGCTGGGCAGGCACAATGCTCACAGCCTTGAGGGCACTGTGACCAGATGCCCCTCTGAATACCCTGCCCCCCTGGAGAAGCATGGCTTTAGGGCTGGGACACTGCCTTCGTCGTGCTCTGAGGCTGTGGGGCTACAGAAGGGCCTTGACACCCCTGAATGGCATCACGATGTGAATTGCTGGTGGCTCTGTTCATGGCCAAGTGGTCTGCAGGAATTGTTGTAGGGCTTTCTCAGCTCCTCAGCATGTAAACAGACTCTGATTTCAATGTCTCCTCCCTCCTCCAAGCGCTTACACGTAAACACCTTCCTTTTCCAGCTTGCTACATGACAACACTGGCAGGATTTGCCTCCTGATTCACAATGCAAACAAGAAGGATGCTGGGTGGTACACGGTGTCTGCTGTCAACGGGGCGGGCGTGGCCACCTGCCACGCCAGGCTGGAGGTGGCAAGTAAGTACCACAGCTGGCACTTGGGTTCAGAGCAGACCCTAGGGATTAGCTTAATGAGGCTTTGACTGCTGGGAGGATTTCCTTCCAAAGGTACTGAAGTAGACAAGAAGTAGCTCTCCCAGGAGAAACTCCTTTGTTCAGTGCCAAGACGCTGGTGTGTGCTTTGCACATTGTCTGCATCTGCTCTCTGCACTGTTCAGAGACTGATTTTGTTTAGACCAAGGAGGAGGGCGAATACAAATCTGGTGTCTGAGATATGGGCTTGTCTGTTAAATTCTCCCTCAGAGTTTGGTTTATGTTGCAGATAAAAAGCAGCAGGGTTGCT
Organism: Merops nubicus; assembly: GCF_000691845.1. Taxonomy (NCBI): domain Eukaryota; kingdom Metazoa; phylum Chordata; class Aves; order Coraciiformes; family Meropidae; genus Merops; species Merops nubicus. The sequence goes on along the minus strand of NW_008618800.1, from coordinate 1,516 downwards.
ATACCATGGGTCCTTCCACATGGGAAGCCACTGAAAGAGGCTTTTTTCTCTCTTCCAGCACATGCAAACAAGCCACTTCCAGCCCCAAAGCAGTTACGAGTTCGACCAACTTTCAGCAAGTACTTGGCACTCAATGGCAGAGGACTGGATGTGAAACAAGCTTTCTCACCAGAGGGGGAGTTCCAGCGTTTGGCTGAGCAGTCTGGACTGTATGAAAGCGATGAACTTTAACTGGCAATGAAAACTCACCCCTCTAAGAGACAGTGACAACGTAGATGCAGTAACTGGTGATTGCTCTGATTTGCAAAATACCTATCTACATATTTTTACTCTGACTCTTGCACATTCAGCTGCTCCCGTTTTACCATGTTAGGTTTTATTTATATGGTTTGGTGACTGTAACTATTTACTGAGTATTGTATTTTAACTATAAAGCCTAAGAAAGCAGGCTAATTAGTTTCTACAAGTGGAGGTGGTTTTAGTTCCACCTGTGCTCGGTTACATGCTAAGGTAGATTGGTTTGTACTGCTTCTCTAATATCACTCTTGATAATATCAGCAGTCTGTACTGTCTGAATACTAACACCAAATAGACTAGAGTGTTTTTATGAGAGTAAATTAGAGGCAAATAAAATTTTAAATAACCAACATCAGCTCTGAATCTTCCTTGATTGGTTAAAACCAGTTTAAGTGTGTCTGGCATCAGCTGCAGCCTGGCAAAGATGGATTTTTACCCTGCTAAGACTGCCACCAGTCCCCTCCCCTGTGTGCTTACCCCATCAATTGTCACCTGATAGCTGTACTAAATAGTTTATAAACTAGATGCTGACACTCCCTAAGACATGTCAGCAAGGCAACATCAATATTTTTTCTCCTTTCACACTTGACCCAAGAGCTGCCCTGTGTAATACGAAGCATGAAGGCTGCTGTGGTTTTGCTCCTTACTCCTTTAGTCACACAGTGGCTGTGACTGACGCAACTGTTGATTCTCAGCACACTGTTGATCTGAATCATCCTAGTGGTTTGCGTGCTGCTTTTCACAGCCACATCTCAAAAGAATAATAAATACCCTGCAACCTGATTTTGCCAACCTCCAATGAACCGCATCTGTAGAGGTTTGGTTTTTTTCAGCTACCTGGTAAAGGAAAATTCGTGAGGGTAGAACTATCCAGAACTCCTCCTGAGGGATCCATGGTAATGCTGCTGCTAGTCAGCAAACCCCACAAGCAGAAAAAAAAAACAACGATGTCTTGGCTTCATGCCACACTTGCATCACCAAATAAACCCCCTAAATCTGAATTGTACAACACTAACTATAAAAACTGAAGAAAATGCTGCAGCTCCGCCACCTTGCTTCTCCTCTGGGCTTCCCCAGCAATGAAGTGCACTAAAAAAAACACTTTGTGGTTTGCAGTGCTGGAATGCAGGCTGACACCCGTTTGAAGGGAAGGATGCTGTGATGGTTGGGCAAGTGGGCTGCCAGCGCTGGGCAGCGGCACCAGCTGGGGCACAGAGGC
>NW_008618799.1:0-7592 GCF_000691845.1 Merops nubicus | reverse complement strand
GTGTGTGTGTGTGTGTGTGTTTTCCTTCTGTTTGAAATCCTTATGGAGTATTACTTTTTATGAAGGAATATTTTTTTGTGCCTACCAGAGCCTTTCTTGAACGAGCTGGCAAAGGGAGATTTACATTTTTCTGCATGAATGTAGGATACTAGAGTTTAAACAATGAATTAAAAGAATATCACAGAGTTATTTAAGAACAGTGAAATGTTGTTGCCCTAACATATACTGTCAGCATATTTTAAAAGGGGAAGGATACGGAACTGTGTGACTGCTAGGTTGTTTGTCTAAACTGAAGACTTTAAGCATGAGGGAAATGCTTCAGGATTTATGCTGGTGAAATGCTGGGGTCTGAACCCCGAGCCCTGAATTAAGGTTGACATATGGGTGATTCCCACAGCCCTTCATACAGAGGTGGTGAGTTTGCCTTATAGCTTCCCCCCAGGGTGCAGCTGGCCCTGCAGGGAGAGCCAGAAGGGAAATGAGCCCCAGGGGTCCTGCACTGAGTTGACAAAGGTCAGGTGTCTGCTTGGGGATAAAAGCTGGGACCACTGGCAGGAAGGGAGGAATGTCTGCTCTGTGGAGTGCACTCCACAGAGCTTCCTGCTTAAGGAGAGACCTCCTGACTCTCCCTGGAGCTGGGCCTCAGTCAGTTCAGACCTTTGCGAACGTGGGCTGGACGAGTGAGAGTTGCCATGTGGGCACCTTTATCCTATTTGTTTAATCTTGTGATTTGGCTGTTTCCCTTTCCATCCATGGGAAACCTTGGCTCTCTGTTTATACCACCCATTGTTAGTCGCATTGTGTCTTTCCTGGGGTCGTTGGGGGTAGTGTCAATTGTATGAGAAATAATTGACTTGTTCATTCCCCCAGTGATCATTCATGGCATGATGTTTTTTTTCTCAATACATTCCACTTATTGGTTCATCTTTCTGCTGGTTGTATCGTTCTTGTTGGGCCTAGTCACCGGCAGAACAACTGCGTAGCCAAACAATCTTGTTTTGACAAAACAAGAGCAAGTGAAAATTGTGAATGTGAAATAACTATTTTTTTGAGAGATTATTCATTGTTTTTGCCAATTCCAGAAATCTTTCCAGTCCTCCAGCAGTTTACCATTTTTCAGCTTTTTGATTCCCACTCAATTCCCAGTCAACAAGTATTTCTCCCTGTAACACATCCTACTAGACATTTAATTTCCTCCCCTTTCTGTCCTTTTTCTCTAATTCTTTAGTGGTTTCACTTCACTTTTTTCCTGCATTCTCAGTGCAGTTATTCTTTTTGTCTCCTCATATGAATTTTGCATTTTTAAATCAGTTTGACTCCCACAGTGGGCCTGATAATAGATGCCTCTTACAAGTAATTCCTGTTCCGCGTTATTCTAGCAAGGTGCCAAAACTACCCAGTGCTGGAAAATGTTTTGCTCACTGTATGAGGCAACGAAAATATAGTTTTGTGACTATGTGTGAGTGTGCAGTTAAAAGCCAACTCCTATGCTTTTTTTGAAAAGATTCAATTAGGAAAGTACAAACAATCAGAATTTTGGCATCTCATAATTTTGCTTGATTTTACAGTCTTTGCAACCTTAATGTTTCCTTAAATTGAAGTTTGCTCTTTGTGGGGATGCTATAATCTTACATACAATGCATATAAGCAGAGATGCAGAAATATGCAGTGTGTACTTATTATCAGAGACACTCAAGTGTCAAATCTTCAGCTTCTTTAAGGAGAAAAAAAGCTTTGCAAAGAAAAACAAGATCATGTAAAGATTTAATACATCTCAAAGCCATCTCAATTTGGTTTGATAGATGACCCTTTTATTTTGTTGCCTTAAAATGTGTCCCTTCTGCCAAAACCATTCGTTACCTTCTTCCTTGGGGAAATATGCAAAGACATGCAGTTATGCTCAGGCCTCCACACTAGAAGATTTTTATTTCAATCCTATCAGTCTCTAGTCTCAACAATCATTTTTCTTTTCTTCCCAGTATCCATTCTTTCCAGTAATTCACTTAAGTTACAATATCTGAGAAAGACTGAGCACCACTGTAATTTAAAGGAAAAGATCTTTTCAGGCTGATTTGGTTTCAAGCAGCTTTTTATGAGAGAGATTGGTTTGCAGCATCCAGACAATTAAATACACTGACTGAAGATTGTTTATCACCAATTAATCCATATAGGAATTACTGTTATTTTTTGGCAGAAGACATAAAAAATTAGCAACTAACATTGAATATAGCTTCCTGGTGAGCAACAATGCCCAGCTAGCCAAGCACATAGCAGCTGCTTGCAACAGCTGTGACAAGGTGGCTGACTGCAACGGGAGAGACAGAAACCTGGGGTGAAACACTGATCACACTGAAATCCTCAGTTACTGCCATCAGCTTCACAAGGCCTAGATTTCTGCCCAGATGAGAATTCAGCTAACTGGGGAGAAGTAGCTGGCACACTCAGTGTTATGGCCATAGAGCAGAGGAAACATCACATCCACAATAGACTTAACAGAAACTTGGCAGGCGGGACTGTGAAGCTTTTTTTCCTAGATAAGCAGCCTGGACTGCAGCAGGTCCAAACACCTACAGTTGAAATGAATTTTCCGTCAGCTTTATAGACAAACTTTGTCATTTTGGAAATCACATAAATGTGACAGTGGAAGAGAATTAGAAAAGATGAAAGTGGTGCATTTTGTTTTCATGATTTGGTTTAGACTAGTCATGATGCAATTTTCTAGTGCAAGAGCAATCTGCATTTTTTCCTATGGCTGCTGTGGTCTACGTAAGAAAGCAATATTCATTTTCAACAGGGAAAGTCTCTTCTGTACCTTACCAATATCACTCCAGTATTATATATTGCTCTAATATATGCCAACCTGAAATCAGGAGTCGTCTGGTTTGGTATCAATTAAGTAGACTACTAGCTGGATGAAATCTGATCACCTCATAAGGAGATACTGCACAAGAACTTAAGCTACAGATCTCAGAAGACAAAGGCAGGAATTTTTTTGACTGGTCTAAGCCAATGGATCATGGAGAGAGTAAGTACCATGTTTATTGAGATGGATATTAAAATATAATTAACAGCTTTTGTGGAATATATAAGATGTCTTCCCACAGCGGAAGAATGATTTCCACTTGTCACCACAATGAGTGAGTCCTTCTGATGAAGGCTTTCAGCTCTAGGTGGGAGCGAGAAGGAGCAAGGATCATGAATCTTATTTTACTGTCAAAAGCTTATTAAAGACTAATGATTAAACTGTGAGAGGTAAAAAAGAGTCCACAGGTCATTCAAGGAAAAACCTTCTTCTCTGAGAAAAGGGTGGGAAAAATAGCTCCTTATTTCCTTTCCTTTCTAACTCTCTCCCACAGAAAGGATGAAAACAAAGGAAGATTTCTTCAGAAATATTTCTGTGTCAACCTATGGGCCTGACCTGGTCAGGCAGACGTGGAAAATCTTGAAGATGAGAGGAGACCTTTTGAATTGTCTCATACCCAGCCTTCAAGAATTGTGAAACACAATGTTTCCACTGTTTTTCACTTCTCTTGTCATTCAAATTAGTACAGAAGTTGTGTAACATTGTAGCTTTGGCACTGCCTTGTATAAATAACGCATAGTGTACAAGTAAGTGGGAAGCCAGTTGGCAGCAAACTGCCTCTACCCAGTTTTCTCACCTGGGGAACCCCGCTCACACCCAGCTTGGTTCACATTGCATACAAGATCACCAAGGTCATGTCTATCCTATATGTATGGGCAGAACCACAGCATGTGCTAGGCTGGATTTCCTGAGAAGGGAAGAGTTCAGCCGATTCGGTACAGAAGCCTGGATATGGAACCATGGTGTATGCTGTGCAGCTGAGTGGGGATTGAGGCTCCAGCTGTGGAACAGGCTCAAACAAACGTCGTGTTGTGCAGTGTGCTCCTCTCTCGTAATCTGTGCACAATGTTTTGAGATATCCAGGTCAGAAGTGCTGTACACACAGAATGTGTTACAAAATCAAGGCTGCCCAAAGAATGATTATTCACCTCTGCCTGATTGCAGATTTGTTTAACTGGAAAGCAAATCTCCTTCATTGACTTATAGGTAGAACTAGACCAAAACTATTTCAGCGGAGGAAGTTCTTATCCAAAAAAAGCCGTTTTGTTGAAATATAAAGATTTTTCATTTTAACAATTTTCAGTGAAAAAGCCTTCAAGTGTTTTGTTTTGATGATGTTTGAATATTGTATATTTCTCATTTATATAATAAACTCTAAGTGTACACGTATATCACTTCAGAATGTTTTGACAGTTTCAAAAGAAAATGCTCTGATTCTTTTTTGAAATGATTATATGAGGCAACGTAAGGAATTGCATCTCCCACAAATCTCTAAATTTAACTTTTACATTCAGATCTGGGGCAAAAACAAACACTGAAATGTCAGAATTTTATACATGATAGGATTTTTCTTTTTTCCCCCCAGTACATTCTGCTTAGGTTACTCTGCATAGTATGTCTTCCTTCCCTAGTCTGTTTTTGTGTTCAATAAAACCCAGTTTAAACAGTTTGAACAGCTATTTGCTGCTCGCCCCAGTCTGAAGGGATTTAAAGAACCCATCACACAGCCCACAGGGCTTGCTTTACAAATTGATACCTGAGTTCAGCAATGGTAAAGAGTTGGAAAATCGCAGCAGAAAAAAATAAAATAAAAAGGCATTGATGTCTCCCTCTTTTTTAAAAAAAGCCTTTAATTTCATAACTGACTTTCTTAATTATCTTTTGTGCTTGTAAAACCAGATGGATAAGATACTACCCTCTACCAGCAACTGCTCTTTGACAATGTCGGCAATGGATTTTTTTTTCTACAAGTTGCAAAAACCTTCATTTGTTTTGACCAAGAGGTTGATGTTTTATGCTTGATCTTAAAGATGACTTAAAGGCAGATTTTTGCTATCTGAACTTCAGTCAGCTCAAAAATTAAGGTGAGTTTAGGTGTCTCGGTCTTAAAGAACAACACAGATTCTCTACTGGTTGGCATTACTTATCCTTTGGAAGTCAACTAAAACATCTCCAATTTGTACTCCAAAATTCTCTAATCCTCTAAGAAGGGACTTCTGTGTATACAGAAGCATCCTTTCCTGGAAATATTTGTGGAGATTTTAGGCTACCATTGCACATTAGATAAACAGACTTAGTTTTGTCGATGCTAGGTCTCTTAATCCTTTTTACTTTTAATTTTAATTTTTCTGTCTCATTGCTCATAATGAATGAAGGCACTTAGATGCTAAGAAGGAGGTCATTTAACATTTTATCCCTCTTTGGGATGCAGAAATAAGAAATATTTCTCTGCCTCTTACTATGTATCTATCCTTCCTTCTACTGTGTAAGCAAAGTACTTATTGTAAACAATTCAGGAATTTTGACTAGTGTGTACCAATGGTTCAGCACTGAATTTGGAAGATGTTTCCTCAAAGAGGAGCAATTAGCTACAGTTGGGCTTCATACTGACAGTCCACATCTGGGTGGAAGTTGACCAAATTGTGACAAGAACTCTACATCAATGCCTCTTATCTCAACACATGTGATCTCTTGAACTTACCTTTAAAGTTTAGCTCCTAGGATCTGACTTTTTTCTGACATCTAAAGAGAAAAAAACTCTTACTGCTTGTCTAGAAGTGCCTGAACTCTAAGTAAAGCTGTCTAATTTGTGTGAACATGGCTAACGTGCTTGGCTGAAGAGGTTTATTTTAGCAGAGGAGATATGTTGATTTTGGAAGATTAGAGCTGGAAAGAGTGGAATAAAGCAAATTTGGGATTCATGATTTTCAACAGTAGCTATTCTTTTGTTAGCACCAGCAGTCCCAAGTTCAGCTAAGAAATACCTTTCTAGCATTCCCAGGGAGGTTATGCCTTTATGTACGATGGAACCTGCTTTCAGTTTAGTTTCTATTTCTGTCTTGATTTTTTTTTCTTTTTTTTATCCCTCTTTCATTCCCTTGATATAAAAATCATTCCAGAGAGCCATACTTAACTAAACAGACTAAAACCAAACCTAAAACCTCCTTCCCCTGCCTTGTAAATGATCTAGGCTACCCACTTGGCCCCCAGAGGGTTTCTGCAGTTTAGCTGATTCTTTCTGTCTCTGCGTAACTATTGTCACCTTATCCTCATCATCTGCTTGCTTGAAGCAGAACCTAAAATTACACAAGTTATCTGCTTTTAAGACATTTTTCTCAAGGATGGTCTCTGATGCTGAGCAGCATTTTGCTGCTTTTCTCAGTACACTGGGCTGTAAATTCATTGAGAGAGTTGTGGAAAATGCGTTCTTGTACATATGCTTCCAGAGTGTCTGTGTGAGGTGTTGTGTATTCCCCACTGTCAGCATGTTGGAACTTCTGGGATAGCAGCATAAAAATAATCAAATATACATAGTGAGGCAGAGGAGGGAATGGTACAGTTTCTGTACCTGCGTCAAAAATGTTCAAAAGTAATTGCTTGAAGCGATTAGGAAATGCAGAGAATCTCAAGGAAATGCAGAGAATCTCATAGCAATAGACAAGGTTTTTTCTTTTTCTCTCTAACTCCCTGCACCCCCTGACCCCATTAACCCAGTGCTGATAGCTGTGGTTAGTATAACATTGTGCATATCGACAGCAGAAAACTGTTGTTAGCCCTAAAAAAATTGCCTGCTGCATGGATGAGCTTAATGGGCAATAAACTCAGTGGTGCAGATGCAAATTTAGGATGCCTGAAAACTGAGATTTAGCTGGAGACTTGTGTGATGGGAGTTCTGTGTAGACAGAGCCAGAACATCTCTTTAGGTCTTACCTGACTCTATAGAGAACAGGCTGTACTCTGCATGTAGCTCCCACTTAAAAATAGATGGAGCTCCAGCTGCTTGCAATAGTCTTTTGCATGTAGAAATTGAGGAAATGACAATAAAAGCCAACTCTCCCTAGGAAATTACTTTATTTTAAAGCTTTCACAGGATTTAAAATAAGGCAGTAATAATACACGCAATTAATGAGATAACCATTTTCTCTTTCTTCCTTTTAACTACATAAATAACTGACTCTTCCCAATGTGAATTGTTGCATTGCAAAGCTGGAACACCTTTCTACACCTTTTTTCATCATTACACAGCAGAAAAATGCAATACCCAAGGCTGACAGAATCTGAGGGAGAATGGTTGCACAAAACCGCCCAGCTCTACTAAAAGGGAAGGGAGAAAAGGGGGGAAGCAACTGTTTCTCAGTCATTCTAGATGGGTTTGTAAAGATTTATTGGGCCCAGAGCAATCTGTAGTCCAGTAAATTGGTGTTTGAGTGTGTCACAAACAGAAATGTACTACATCTTGCACTGCAATGTACAGGTGTCCAAAAGCTATTACAGTCCAGCCACTGCACTAAAATGGTATGAAAGTGATAATATGGTCTGTGTGTCTGCCTGTGAGTGGTACCAAAAAACCTTTTGTTTTTCTGCCTTTTTAGTAGAACTATGAAAGAAATTTCCACCCTGATAAAATGCTACCAAGAGGCCAAATTAAATTTTCTGCACCCACATTCAAAATGTACTATTTTCAATAATAAGTCAATGGGAAAGTAACTATAACTTTGTAAAAATATAT
>NW_008618798.1:873-12294 GCF_000691845.1 Merops nubicus | reverse complement strand
ACCCAAACGATTCTATGATTCTGTGATGGGCCTGGCAGGACTTTGTGCCCTGGGGAGCTGCTGGTGCCCCTGTGACACGTCTGCCTGCCCTCCTGGCACTGCAGGGACCATTCTGCCTCTGCGACGTATTTCTGCACGGCGCAGGCAGGGAGGGAGGAGTGGATCCCCCACCAGCGGGTGCCCCGGGGGCAGAAGGAGTTTTATTTCCGAAACAAGCAGGTACCAAGGTGGGGGGGGTTAGGGTGGGCAACCTGGGAGGCATGAAATCCCTCCTGCAAATCGAGCTGACCCCTCATCCTTGGGCTCTTCCTCTCCTGCCCTTCCCAAACCTGTACTGCTGAGATGCTGGTGCTGAGCTTCTTCCTTCTGAGCTGAGAAAAATCTGTTCAGCCTCTTCATCTGTTTCATGGGGTCCTGTCCAGCTTTGGCTGAGCTGGGCTGGGCTTTGCTGCGTCCTCATGTCACCTGCACCCTGGGGGGAAAGGGGCTTTCTGCCCAGCCCAGCACCATGGGCCGGGGGGCTCAGCACCCGCTGCTGGGTTTGCCCCTGCTCTGCTTTCTGTCCCTCTGGAATTGTGCTGGACAGCTGCTTGCTGAGGCACGGGCAGGGCTCCTGCTGAGCCCCCCTGCTCCTTTCTGCCTCTTTTAAAAGGACAACACTGAGGCCAAATTTGTCATTGAAAAGCTGTCTAGGAAATGTGGTGCTTTTGGCAGTCTTAAATCACCTCCCAGCCTCTTATTTTTGTGTATGCTCTGTCTCGTGGCACGTGGCACAAAGAAGGGAAACACTTTTCCTGTAAATATGAACCCAGGAGCAGAAATGTTGAGGGTGAATGTGACATAAATTATACACAGAAATCGTTACCAGGTCAGTAATTGTCACCAGCCTCAGTTGGGGCATCTGCTGCGTTAGAGGGAGCAGGGAGGAGCAGAGAGAGGTTTTCATCCATTTTTTGCCACTTGTTACCTGGGGGGAAGACCTTTAAGCAGCAGCCAAGAGCATTTGTGTCCTTAGGAGAGCAGAGGGGGGTCTGGGCTCCCCACGGGTGTCTGCTCTGGTGGATGGTTTCGGCAGGCTTGGTTGGGGGCAGCTGGTGAGGAACAGGAGCTCTCCCCCACCTCCCCGGAGCAGAGTTCTGGTGCTGATCTCCAGCTGCCTGAGCTCTCAGATTAACTGAATGATAAACTACCAAAAAAAACCCAGAAACGGTTCCGATCAACTCAGCGCATCCCCGCGGGAGCCCCCGGGCTGCAGCCTCTCACTGGCTTTGACGTTTGCTGTAATTCAGGGAGAGCCCTGTCAGGGCTGAGGGATGAGCGTGGCTGGAGGGTCTGGCCCCAGAGTCGTGGGGTGGAGGAGCTGGGTTAACTGGGGAAGGGGCACCTCTCCCCCCAGGTCCATCAGCGGGCGGAGGAGTGCGTGCGAGCGCTGCGGCTCTTCCAGGACATCGCCAGCGGTGGGACCGTCCCCAACCTCCTGCCCCAGGACTTCGACCTCGCCGTGCTGAAGGTAGCTGGGTCTGTGCTGAAGGACCTGCCACGGGGATCCTTTGGCTGATGAGGGGTCTGGGTGCCCTTTGCTGGCAGGATCAGTCCTTGCTGTGTGAGACTTTTCCTCCTGGGAGAAGCCAGGTCTGCGCAGAGCTGCAGCTTTCCACGTTTCGGCTCTTGGTGCCTCTCTCCTTCTTCTCCTCCATCCGTGCTGGGGAAGCCTGGTCCCGTTGATGCAGAGGGCAGAGCAGCAGGGCTTTGCTGGTCTTCTTCCCACAGCCTTTCCTTCCCTAATTAGGGACCTCCTTAGCGAGGTTTGGGCGCAGGCTCCTCAGCCTTCTGCTTTCTGCAGGACAACGTTGACCTGACCAAGGTCGCCGTCATGGGCCACTCCTTCGGCGGGGTGACAGCAGTGCTGGCCTTGGTGAAAGAGCCCAGCTTCAGGTAGGGACAGCAGGGATGAGCAGCTGCAGGAAGCCCTGGGGACATGTGGCTCATCCTGGTGGGAAGGGAAGGGACAGGAAGAAGCCATGGCATGGGTGGCAGCACCGGGTGTCTGTCCTGCTGTAGGTGTGCGGTGGCTCTCGACGCCTGGATGTTCCCCCTGGAGAACGTGCTGTACCCAGAGGTGCCCAAGCCTGTGCTCTTCATCAACACTGAGAAGTTCCAGACTCCGGAAAGCGTTGCCAAAATGAAGAGACTGAGCTCCAGAAACAGCCAGACGAAGATTATAACCATCCTGTGAGTCAAGGGCTGGGGGCACCCACCAACCGGTACCCTCCTGGGAGCACCTGAGAGCTGTCCCAGCAGGAGGACCTCTCCCTGCTCCCTCTGAAGCAGATCCCTTCCCTGTCCCAGGGGCTCCGTGCACCTGAGCCAGACCGACTTCACCTTTCTCACTGGGAAGCTCATGAGCCGCCTCTTCAGCACGAGGGGAACCCTGGACCCCTACAAGGGTCTGGACATCACCAGCCGTGCAGCTCTGGCCTTCCTGCAGAGGCACCTCAGTATGGCCTGGGGCAGAGGGCACGTTGGGGGGGGCTCAGGGAGGGCATGAGAGTTGCCTTGCAGGGGGCTGTGGGGTGGCCACCACCTCCCTGGGCTTGGGTTGGGTGCTTCTTACCTTGCACAAAGCAAAGGGATCTGGTGGCTGCTGCTCCTTTACGCCTGGAGCTGAGATGATGGTCGCTGTAGTAACCCCATCACCATCTCTGCCCCATGCAGGCCTGGACGAGGGGTTTGATCAGTGGGACCAGCTCCTGGAGGGCATCGGAGACTCGGTTGTTCCAGAAGCGCCGTTCAGCCGCCCCAGCCTGTAGCCTGCCCTGAAGCTGCCTGCTGGAACCAGGCCCTGAAAAAGGGGCTGCTTCATGTCCAGAATGAGCCATGCGGGAGCCAACGAGGGCAGGAGGACCCATGAGGAGAGCAGAACCTGGGGACCACGTTTGTAGGACGTCTGTGCTCAGTAAAGATGCCAGGAGAGCCCTCCCTGCTCAAGTGCTGCCTGAAGTGAGGGCTGGGGGGCTGTGGGAATAAAATTCCCCGGGGTAAAGGCTGAGTTGGCTGTCACTTGGGCCCGAGGTGACACCCTTCTTGCACACAGGGGTAAGTGGGCATCAAACCCTCGCTGGGCCTGGCTGGATCTGCTGGCAGGAGCAGGCAGGGAGGTCATTCACCATGGGTTGGGGTAGTTCAACCACGGCCAAAAGATCCAATGCAAGAAGATGCAGCATCAGGGCTCCAAGCAGGAAGGCAATGAAAATCTCATCATCATGGAGAGCTGGCCAGATCCACGCCTAAAATCAGGGGGAAGAAAGAAGGAGGATGGTGTTAAGCAAGGCGCTGGCTGGAAGTATCTCTGAGCACCACAGGAGCTGTGAAATGGGGCTGAGGAGATGGGGATGGGAGGAACCAGCCCAGCCTGGCCCTGCAGCAGGAGGAGCGACGCTGCTGCAAATGGACACAGGCTGGTGCTGGGGAAGAGGCACTTTGGAAGCACCTACAGCACGTCCTGGAGCAAAGGGCACTTTTTAAAGGGGCAGCCTGATCCTCAGCCACCCCAAGGAAGGGCTGAAGCTGCACAGATTTACCCTGGAGACCCTCCCCGGGGCCCTCACTGGCACTGTGGTGGGAGGAACCCTGCAGGGCACAGCCCTACCATCTGCTCCTGCATTGTCCCCCAGCCGTGGGGGGGACAGCAGCCACAGCCCTGGCTTTGCTGCACCTCCTGCCATCGCAGACAAGCTGCTGCAGGCGGGGCCACGCCGAGGCAGGACCCGCTGGGGTGCCGAGGCTGGAGGAGAGGCTGTTTGGGTGGCACGTGCTAGTCCTCACCCCATGGCAACATGTGACATGGGTGCCAGCAAAGCTCTTCTCCCAAGGGGAAAACGAGGGAATGGAAAAGCAGCATCTCACTGCCCCAGGGCCTGAGGTGTTTGTGTCACCGTGAGGGCCACGTCCTCACCTTGCTGGTGGCCCCAGGACCCTCATTGAGCCCCAGGGCTGAGGATGCTCTGGGACGGCCCTGGGCTCAGTGCTGTGCAGCAGCAGAGAGCACATCTTTCAATGTCTTCTCCCTGCTGTGGTGACACAAAGGACTGATGTGAACAGGACCACAAGACTGGTGCTTTTGAGGCTTTTGGATATTTTATTTTAGATTGTTTTACCCCTAACCCACCATTTCCAGCCCCGGGAGCAGGCCAGGGTGGGACAACCCAGGGAGCCTGGAGCCCGCTCTGCTGAGATGCTGAGGGTGTGTGGGGGACATTCAAGGTCGATGTGTTTGATGAATTGTGTGGGCAAGGGGGGGGGTAAGAACAGAGCCCGTCAGGTCCCGTTTTAACCGTGAGAGACAGTGACTGGTGCAGAAATCAAATCCCATTTTCCTCCCTGAATTAGCACGGCCGGGGATCTGCGCTGGCAGCGAGGGGAGCAGCTCAGTCGCAGGGCACAGCTGAGGCAGGCTATAAATTCTGCAAGACTCTTATGTAAAGGCTTTTGGGAGGGTGGCTCTGGTGTTCGTTAACCCTTTGGTTCACAGAGAGCTGCTTATCCCTGTCCCCAGTGCTTGAGGGGCTGGGGGGGTGAGGAATTGAGAAGATGTCCTGCCTGGCCCTGCATCCCTGGCCCTGCATCCCTTTGCTTCCTGCTCCAGAGATGGCCTCTGAGCCCGGGACCATGATCCCAATGTTTTTGTGCCTCTGGAGGAAAACCTTTCTAGAAGAAAGAGGCCAAAAAAGCCCTGGGGTCACTTGGGCAGGGCAGACATCCCCTTTCCTCCGCTCCATGGTCCCCTCTCTGCTCTCTGTGGGATGTGGTGGTGCAGGAGCCCTCTCCAAGCCTTTCCCTGCTTCACTGACTCTCTCCATCTGCTCTAAGATCCAGCCTGGAGCCATCCCTTCAATCAGGCTCCCCTTGATCCACTCTCCTCCAGATCCACTTCCATGCTCCAGCCTCGAGGCCGAAGGCAGCATGCATGGGAGATGCAGCACAAATCCCTGGTGTGGCACACGAGGAAGGTGATTTCTCCACCTCCCAGCTTGCCTGGGTTGCTCTGTGAGGCCTGAGAGGTTGGAAAGAAAGAGTCCAGGACAGCTCTGCCAGAGCCAGCGTTGCCCAGCCATGGGCAGGGACAGAGCATCCTTGCTGGCCACTCACCTGGGCCAGTGACCAGAGGGGAGAACTCTCCAGTGTTTGGGGTGGCCCAGGCTGCTCCAGGCTTGCCTGTGCCACGCTGGAAGGTTTTCTGGAAAAATAAAGGACGAATTAAGAGTCAGCCTGGTGTGTGATCTGCCACAGCAGCCTGCTGGCACCAGCTCTTGGTGCTGTGTTGTTACAATGCTGAGATTTGGGTCTGCACGTGAACTAGCTGGGTTTTATATCCATAAACCCCTCGTGTTCTATCCACAGAGGGATCTTGCTTCTCAGAACCCCTCGACTCTGTTACATCAGGGGGGTTGGCACCCAGGGCACCCACCTGCAGGTTGGCAGCCCAGCCATGCCCTGCCCTGGGGGGCTGTTGGAAAGGGCTCACTTCCAGCCAGGCACGTCAACGTGTCTGATCTGCTTTAAGATTCACACCCGTGGCTTTAAAAATGAAAAAAAAGCAACTCGCTGCCCATTTATATTCCCCTCACAGCTGCACTTGCAGCAGGGCTGGGGGATGAATGGGCACATTCCTCTTACCCACAGCTTATCACCACAGAGCAACCTCCACTCTCCACCGGCCTCGGCTTCAAAGCTTCCCACTGAAATCCGACAGCATCAGCACAGACCCAGCGTGGGGCTCTCACTACCTCTGAGCTGAGACTCTTCTCCTCATCTTCCCCACCCCCAGCTCGTCCTGCCTTGTGCCTCCCTCCCTCCCGGGAAGCCCCTTCCAGCTGCACATCCCTCCCCAGCCCACTGCACATGCATGCAGCAAACTGGAGTTTCCAGCTCCAGCCTTTGCTGCTGCTGAGGAGAAAAAAAAAGCCTCATTTGCTCAGTTGAAGCTTCCCTGTCGATTTAATTAATGCAAATTGAGACATGTGTTAAAGCCTCCTTGTAATTACCCTAATGCTGTCGTGGTGTGTTTTTTTTTTTCCTCCTTTTTTTTTCTTTGTATTTTTAAGGCAAATACTCAGGCCTGGATTCACGAGGGCTTGTGAAGGTCCAGGGCCCTGCAAGCTGAGCCTGGGGCATGCAGGGAGAGGCACCCGAGCTCTGGTGGGGAGCTCAGTGCCCACCCCTGGGCTGTGACACCAGCCCTGAAGACCAGCATGGATCCAGGCACAGGGCTGACTCCTGCTCCTAACCCAGACCTGGGCAGCACCCTCCTGAGCAGAGTTCCTCAGAGTCTGATTGGTGAGTAGACACTTGGTTTTATGTTGATTTTACTGTTGGCAAGCTGAAACTTTGTGAAGTTCTGAAGGGAGATGTGACATCCTTCAGCTCTGAAGTGACCTGTTGTCATCTCGTGTGCTGGCTCCCAGGCTGCCTTGAGCTGCAGACCCCGGATGCTCCCAGTCACGAGGGATTCTGCTCCACTTTGCCACCTTCCCAAGCACCAGCTCACCCTGTGCTGGGTTCCAGGGTGGGACCAGGGCTCTGCCAGGCAGGCAGAGCCTTGGGATGCTGCAGGGCTGGGCTGCAGGCACGGTGCTTGCTGAGTTCTTGGCCTTGCAGTGCAGTCCCGTGGGCCAAGAGGGCTCCTGTTCTCTCAGCCCGCAGCAACGAGGGTATTTTGAGGGCACAAATTTTTGACAGTTTTCACTCTGCAGCAGAAGCCCCATTTCAGGTGGAGTGGTCTCTTGCTGAGCCTAGAGGTGATTCCTGAATAAATGGGGAAAAAGGACAGAGAATGGAAACTGAGGTACTAGAGAACAGAAGAACCCACGTGAGGTCTTTCTGTTTCTAGACAAACCCCCAAAAATGCTGAAACAGCTTCAAATGATTTTTTTTTTGTTAATATCCAGACTTCTCCCATTTTAGGAAGGACTGGCTGAGCACAGCCCCATGGATGCCACCTCCTGCTTTGCACCCAAGCATGGTAGGGGGTGGAGAGCAAGGGGGCTGCATGAGGTGGGGACCCCAAATGTCCCACACCCTCCTTTTTAATCCTTTTGCTTATGTCTTCACCCCAGATGGGGGCGTGGGGAGGTGCTGAGAGTGTCAGCACCCCTCCCTGGGGAACACAGTGGCACTGGACCCCCCCAGTCCACCAGCTTCATGCTGCCCTTGTCTCCTCATGTTGATAGCAGCCCTCTAACAACATTCACCATGCAAGGCCTGGGTTGAGTTTGGGTTTTTTTTTCCTTAATTAAAACAAAGCCCTTTTATTGGCAATCACAACATGAGGGTGCCTCTCCCAGTATTGATTTTGGGGCACGGCAGCAGTTTGCTGGGTTATTCCATGGCAGACAAAGAGCTGTGGTTTTTCTCCTGGAAGGCTGCCTTTGTTTGCCTGCTCTCACAGCTGCAGTGGATGTGTCTGGTCTTTTATCTTTTAATATATATATTGATCTATTATGAACTCAAGTTAGTGGGGGGAAAAAAAGGGATCAAACGGCCCTAAGCAAATGTTAAGTGCAGGTATTGTTTCCATGCTGGTATTGTGGAGCAGTTACAGGCAGAGGGTGAAGAGCCAGGGGACTGAGCAGGAATTAACCCATTTTGATGCAGAATCGTTGGTAGGAGATGGGAGGGGAACTGCTTATTCTCCTGAAAGGATCTAAAGCATGAAAGTCTAGCTCTGCACCTCCTCCTCAGACTGAAGTTGAAAGCTGCTGTAAAAAACACCCAGACTTGGTTCCTTGGCTGACAAATCCTGTGGGAAGAGGCGTGTTTTGTTCAGCTCATGGCATCCGACAGATCTCATCCATAAACAGCCCCTATGGATCTCACCATGGAAAAATCAGCCGTGGCTGTGGCACTGGCCAGGGTCTCCTGAGTTACCTGAGCACCAGGCTGGATTCAAGGAAGGGGGGATGCTCCAAAATCCTGCCTTTTGGTTGGGATTCTACCTTGTGCTGGCCGTCTGAAGGCAGCCAAGCTTCTGAGAATTGCAAATGCACTCGCTCCCCAGGCAGCAGATCTGTGTGAAAAATAAGTAAAACCTGTTACTGTTTGGCTGCACACTGATTCTGTCAGTGGAGCAGCTTTGGGAGCAAGCAGCCCGAGAGCTCTGCATCGAGCATGACTTTCAAACCTGCTCTTGGTGGGAACAGGCTCGGCCTGGGGCAGTTACAGCTACATTCATATTGTTTATTTGACATCAGGGAAGTCATATTCCTTTAAGAGGATTTCCATCCCTGAACTCCTCCCATGGTGACACCTCCAAGCTACATTTTGGCTTGAAAGGGTGGGAGTATTTTTAACTATATCACGCCAGGGAAGTATTCATAGCACAATAGGCTCGTCGAGCTGCTGAGCTGAATCCATGTTTTAAATTCAAAGAACTAATTAGGAACTGGGGAATAATTAGTGCTGTACCCAGCTTTTCTTTCCCCCCCACTTCATTTTGAAAAGAGCCAAAGCAAATGTCTTTACTGGACTCTTCTGTGGCTGTTGAATATTTTATGGCTTCCCAATGCATTGCTGTTCCATGTGGCTGTCAGAATCACGCCGGCTCCTTTGCTCTGTCCTAGCTGAAATGGCTGACTCTGACACTTCTGAGATCTAATTAGTGCCTCTCCTGTTGGCTCACATTTAAAAAAGAAAACAAACCTCCATGCACCCCGTTTTCCTGCTCCCCTCCCAGCCCCTCGCTGTCACTGCAGCTCTGTGCAGCTCAGTTATTTTTGAGCCCTCAGCAGCGAGTTGTTTACGGGCTTCCTGGAATAGCAAAGCTCCTGGTGCTCCATATGGGAATATGGGAAATGCAAATTCGTGGGCTCCGTTTGGGAGCAGAGAGGGAAAAGCAGTGAGGATGCAGAGAAATGGGCCGAGGCTGGGCTGGGGGCTATGGGAGCAAGGAGGAGGGGAAGCAATGAGAGGAGGTCTCCAGGCCAGGTTTCCTTGTGTGGTGCTGGACGTGGTGAGGTGGGAACCAGCATCCACATGGGTCTGTCCTTGTGTTTGGCAGGTAGCTCCCCGGGGAGCACAATTGCACAGTAATGTCCTGGAGGGTCTGCTGGTGCTGTGAAGAAAACAACCGGCTCTGAAATTGTACCTGCTGCTGGGAGTGTCTGTGCTAACCCTCCCTGGTGTGAAGTCTCTGGTCTCTAATAATAGTTGGGCTTGTGCTGAAGCCTTTTCCTCACTCCCGCCTCTCCCCAGCCATCTGTTCTGAAGAAACTTGTGGAATTCATGTCGCTGAGCTCTTACCCAGATTTATTGGAGGGGCAGAGACCAGCTCACAAAGCTAAAGGCTGGGAGAGAAGACCAGACAGAGATACAGAAGTAGTTTGTGTAAAACCTCATTTTCTCAGGAAACAAAGAACAAAAAGCATGCCAGGGGATGCAGCAGCGGGCTGGGAAGGGAACTCTGCTGTTCCTTTGCCCAGGCTGGAGTGAGGACAGGGCTCAGTGTTCAGGAGGACCAGGTCCTGTTCAGCATCCTGTGGGCACCACAGCTGCTGCTGTTGCTTTGGGGTCTGCCACCATTTCAGCGTGGGAGGGTTTTTTGCAAGGACAACAGGGAGCTTGTGGGGCCTTTGTCTTTAGTTCCTTAGCAGCTAATGCCATTTTTCTACTCTAGAGCCCCGTCAGCCCTCGTCACTGCAGTGTCTGCTACCACACAGCACAGGCTGCGTTTGAAGAGGTGAGTGGGACATTTCAGGGTTATATTGCCCCAATATCAAAGCAATTAATTGATATTTTAATCTCTCTTGCTGCAGGCATCTTCGCCATCTGGGGTGAAGGCTTTTACTCGTCTCATTTTCTGGAGGAATTGAGTTTATTTAGGAAAAAAAGTGAATTTATGAAAAAAAAAAAACCACCAAAACAATTAGTGATGGAAGCCAGGCATCCTGATTAAAAAAAAGTAAATAATTTCCAGCAGGGCATCAGCAAGTGCAAATTTGTTCCAAAGGGAACATTTTCTTAATGGTGTTTTTCAGCATAAATTTAGTATCAGCCTAAACACCTCCAGTAAACACTTCTTGCCTGTGGGAAGAGGTTTCACTGTGAAGGAGACACTCCACTCCCTAAAAGTCTTGGTTTATTCTCCAGTTCTGTGAACTCCTCAGCTGTGTTTGTATTGAAATGTATTTTGATCTGAAGACCAGCGAGACCTTTGCAGCCACTAATTTTCCTTGTGAGACCTTTACTGGGCAGCAGCACATCAGTACAGCCAGCGTGAAGATGGGTAAGCTGCAGCATGGAGAAAAAAATGCTGAAGGTTAATAAAAAGGCTGAAAAACGTGGATAGAAAAAGTCTTTTAGCCCTTCTCTCTACCTCAGAGAACAAGTTTCTTTTAAGTAACTGTCTCCTCTAGCAGGTTATTTATTAAATCACTTAAACCGATTGACTTGGGTCAAATAGTAGCTCAGATTTCTAGTTTTAAAATGAACTTTGCTAATGTTACCAGCCAGAATATCACTTACCAAGGTGCTTTAAAATATTCTCTGCTTAACAAACAAGCTGTCAGTCCACGAGTGCTTGAGGGTGGCAGTTTAATACTCAGGAAGCACATTTTCTTATTGGAGATTAAATATTTTTGCAAGTTGAAAGAGCTGCCGTGGGCTGAGCTGTCACCTAATTATGTCACTCTCTTTGTGGGATGTTTTGATAAGCATGGCAGAGGAGAGGCTTTAATCTTTATGCTAAATCTGCTCACGTCACGCCCTAAATTCACACGTGTGAGGAGTCCTCTTGAATTTATCTGTACCACAGGGAGCAGAGCGTGTTGAACCGAAGCTGAGGGGCTGGTGGTTTGGCTGTGCTGAGGATGAGCCCCTCTTGGGCAACCAGTGGGCAAGTAGCACACGAGGGCAACAATTTGGGTGCAGTTATCACTGACTTGGGTGCGTTGTACCCCCTGACCCTCAGAGGAGGTCACATTCCTGGTTTATAGAGTCTTTGTCCCCTTCTACCCTGCTGCAGGTCCTGCTCTGGTCCTTTATTTTTCCTAAGATGCACAAATTCATCTGGCTGGTGGGGTTAGATTTGGGTTTGGAAAAGGATCTTCTGCCTCAAACCCTGTTTTGGGGTGAAACAGAGGCATGTTGGAGGGAATTTCTCATGCTGCTGCTTGGTCTTTTTTTTTTTGAAAAATTAGATTTACAGCAAAAAGCTTTTGTTGGTGATAAGGAACCCACTCGACCAAACCCACGGCAGCCACACGCTGCTGGGCTCGAGGAAAGAAGAGTCTGTTTAGAATCACAGTAAATGTGTCGATAAACACAAATCAAATGCAAATTAAATAAAAGCTTTTCATATACTCCATTCTCCTTGAGATCAGACCAAAATAAATGCCACATAAACAAACGGGTTTTATGCAGTGTTCC
>NW_008618798.1:0-842 GCF_000691845.1 Merops nubicus | reverse complement strand
CGCTCTTGCAACGAGGCCAAAAAATAGATGGTCTCGACGCCTCTCCAGCTGCTGAGAGCTGCTGTTTTTCTTTATATCTCATTAATACACAAAGATTTTGGTTTAAATCGAAGCTGGTTGTGGCACGTGTTGTAAAGGGGTTGCTGGAGAGGCTTGACCAAAGTGACACGGCAGGGAAAATGCCAGAGCTGAGAACAGATCCCAAATCCCATTCCCAGCTCAGTGCCTCCCATCAATAAGCTGTGTTGCCTCTTCCAGAGGAGGGTTCTTATCAGGAGGGAGTATTTGGGGCTTTAAAGCCAATGTTCAAAAAAAGGTAAGTTACACTCAGGTCTTTTTTTTTCCCCTTGAGAAGCCCAGGAAGCAAGATGGAAAGTGCTGAGAACAGCCCCAATGTGACTCATGGTTTTATCTCAGCCTGCATCCCTTCTTCAAAAGCAGGAGCTGAGGTTTCACCAGCCTCACTCCAGCAGGGGACTGACTAAAGACAGGCACACAGGTACCAAACAAAAAGCCCCCAGCCTGGGAAGCCTCGTTTCCTCTGGGAAATCCCCTGTTATCCCAGGATAAGCTCATTGATTTTGCTAAAAAGCATTAATATTAAAGCACCCAACCCGCTGTTGATCTACACGGATGGTAATTAATAAATGATAAAGGAAACCACAGTCTGGTGGCATGGTCTTTTGGCTGCTTTGTCTTCCAGCAATGTTTTGATGCTGTTTAATCCAAGCACTCAAGATGCTTCATGTAAAACCATGTTGTACATCATAGCTACGCAGGTATTGAGCCAGGAACCCCGCCCGTCTGCCAGGCATGACCCTGAAGGGCCGAGCAGCCAAAAC
>NW_008618797.1:0-2369 GCF_000691845.1 Merops nubicus | reverse complement strand
ACAGCACGCCCGGGTCAGAGGCGCTGGCACCCGCAGCTCTGCTGAGCAAACGCCGCTCTCCGAGATGGGAATGGAAGCTAATTGTTCCAGTGTCTTTCACATGCTTGATCTATTGATTAACCACCGAGAGCGGGAATCCCTCTAGAAATACTCTCCCAACTCGCCCAGCCCGCATCACTCCAGCTGCTTAACTAAATCCCTCCCAAATCCTTGCAAAAACCTTCTGGGGAGCTCACGCTGCGGAGCGCAGGAGCCGCAGCCTGACTCAACCCCTAAATGGCGTGTGAATAAGAAGGAGCCTATTGTTGCCTAACATGGTCCCATCAATAATAGATACCAGCAAACCTCTGAGGGAGCTAAAAATTTCTCCTTTAGGTATGAATTATGGATGCAGTTTAGTGTAATGTAGATGTATCTCAAAGGTTTTTCCCAGTTTATATGCTAGTAAAAGCTAGCAATTTGCTTGTGTTCCACCTATAGGTTTTTGAAAATAAAGAAATTCTCTCCTCTGCAATAAATTCTGACATTAATGAAGGTGAAGACGAATTTTTAACATGCATTTCAAGCACAGGATGAGCATGTCCAGGTGGGAGGCGTGCGGGGCTGCCATCAGTGCTCCGGCACCACCGGAGCCGTGTGCTGCAGGCAGCCAGGGGCCAAGGGGTGCACGGGGCTGATCCCCCGTGGCCGGAGTGGTCCCAGCCCCACGGTGCCCATCACCTCCTCCCCGGGGCAGGAGGGCAGGGAGGGTCCCTGGGCCGGGCAGTCCCAGTCCCCGGGCAGACTCTGGCTGCAGTGGGACAGGGGAAGGGGGTGATCCCAAAGGGGGCTGCCAGGGGCAGGGGGATCGGCTGCTCCACTGCCTGGCTCCAGAGCTCTGCAACCTCTGAGGTGTCCTCTCCTGGGATGAGCTCCTCAGCCGCTGGTGGCCTTGTGCAGGGCAAGGGTCTGCGGCCGTGTGCAGGCCAGGGTTCTGCGGGCGGTGCGGCGCTGCCGGTGAGCGGTGCAGGCTCCTGCTGCCTGCGGTGCCCGTCCCTGCCCTGACGAACAGCCCACGGCCCCAGTACATCTGCCAGAGACACCCGAAGAGCCCGTGTGCATCTCCCGGGGTCAGAGGGCTAATGTGTTTTTTAATACCTTCTGATAATTAATACTCTACATCTACAATGAAAGACCATTATAAAAAGATTTGCCATAACTACAGTAGCTCCTTCTCCAACACGTAATGAACAGCAATCCCGAGGGGTCAGCCTCTGTCAAAAAAATCCATAGCTACAGATTCACGTTGGCGTTTCCTGCGGCTCCAACAACCGCCGAGCAAACGGCGGCACGGGAGCAGCCGTGGGACGGGCCCAGCAGAGCCCTGCCAGGGCCTCCTCCAGGCAGGAGCTGGGTGCTGCTGGGTGCTGCTGGGTGCTGCTGGGGGTAGTGCAAGCCAGGCGTCAATGCTCCCCATCTTGGCTCTTGCTCTGACCCCCAAGGGAACCCCAGCTGGTCCTGCTGTGAGGGGCTGAGGGGATTCCATACGGATCCAGGGCACTACAGTGCCTGCTGTGGTGCCAACCCCAGCTCTGCCAGCCCCGCCTTGCTGGCCGTTGCCACTAAACTGGGGGCACTGGCAGGGTTGGCACCAACCCATCATCTCACCCAGCATCGCTGGTGCTGCTCCCCAGTGTGAGGGGGGGGACCCCAAGAGACCACTGGCTTGCTCTGAAACACCAGGGGCAGGGGCAGAGCCCATCTGCTCTCCTCTCCAGGAGAAAGCATTCAGCAACAGCAGCACTTCCACAGCCTGGGACCAGAACTACTGTGGAAATTCCCAGCTTTCCAAAGGTGCTGACCTGGAACACAGTTTATGCACAAAATCCTTGACATTTAATACAAGCAATAAAAAGGCTCTTTAAGCACATCTTCCGTAGACATAATGTCTCAATTTACAAGTTTACATTTTTTCTGGTGGTGTTTTTTTTCTTTTTTTCCAGAAAGGTGTTGACATGTCTGTACTTATTTTTTAAAGACAGAACAAACTTTTATAGACCTTGTGCAAAACCTTGTAAAAATATAATCTCTGCTTGTGCCAGACAACTGGTGCCTGCTGACTCAATTGCTTTTATATATGACAAGGCTTGAAAAAAATGATTGCCATTGCCTGGCTCTGAACAGATTGGAGTGAAGTGCAGGAGTCATCAATCAGAGGTGCCACGTCGGGCATGCAGAATAACAGCACCCTGTTGCCGGGATCATCGTGATGGTTTTTTCCTCAGTCTTCCCCTCAGCCGTTGCTCCCGAGCACCCCTGGCTGGGGCTGGGTGGCTGGAGCAGCAGCACAGGGTGGCACAGCCCCACGAGTGCCGCGAGTCGGGCACCGC
>NW_008618796.1:22690-25220 GCF_000691845.1 Merops nubicus | reverse complement strand
ATTTATTTTTGTATGAGTAAAGAGTCATTTGGTTGAGAAGTTAACTAAGAAGCATTCTTGAGAAACTGCTTTTCAACCCAAATGCTCAGTTATACATTATATCATTTCATAATCATACTCTTTCAAGACTCTATATGCATGCTCTGTGTGTAAAATGAGTTCTAGAAACTTCTGATACGTCTACCGAACACCAGAAGCTCATAAAAAATGTTTAGATTTTTTTTCTTCTCTCATAAAAACATAATTTCTTTGTTTAATGCCATATAGCAAACAGAAATTAAATCCCTGCAGCACTCTTCTGTTTTCCCTTAGTACTTTTTATTCTAGGTTAACTTAGGAGAGGAATGAGGCAAAGGAATGACATAATTTATATTAAAAAGAAATTAGATGAAACAGAAAAAGGACTTCTCTTTTGCTCTTGTGTTTAGGGCATAAATTTTTAGATCACTCTTTTTCATGCTTTAATCCTCCGTGGGCTAAAGTAACAATGCTGTTAAATGTACTACACACAGATTTTGGAGTGGATTTTTTTGAGTTTTGATGTTGCGGTTTTATTTTGTTTTTTTTTTTGTTATCTAATGTTGTGCTCAATCACGTTACAGACGTGTAAGAAGATTTTTCATCAGTCAGCCATGAATAAAATCCCTATAGCATGAATTGACCTGTGGACAACTGTTTCAGTCCGCAATAAAATATCTTTGAATTTGTCCACCACCTTAGAGCCAGAAAAGTGTCATTTCCAGGTGAAAAAGATGCTTTGCAAGGTCTGCTTACTGCATTTTTCAATATGTGTATTCATAACAACTTAATTCAAGCTAGCCACCTTTGTCTTTAATTCGTAACAGGAGAGAGTGTCACAGCAGAATCTCTTGCAAGATTAAAAAAAAAACAAAAACAAGAAAATTTCTCTTTATTCTGTTTGTTTTGGAAATCCAACTGTATTAAGACTAAGCAGACATGCCATTTTGAATTTCAATAAATCATTAAAATGAAGAAAAAAAAAAAAAAGGAGGAGGGGGGGATAAAAAATACAGTAATCACATAACAAGCTAAAATACGTAGTGTTACATTGCAAAGCAAGCCCGCCTGTCATATCTGGCAGAGGGATCTTGGCATCCATTCTGTTTTCATCTGCATGTCTCATCCCATCATCAATGAAGCTTGTAAGAGCCACTGAAATCACAGAGTAAAAGCATTTGTAAATCTGAATTCATAGGTAAGCTGCATCTGAAATCTTTACACATTGGAAAACATGGAAAACATTTACATATACACTTCGGTACCCAGATGCAACTGTGATAGTTACCTGACAAATTGTGTTAGTGAATTAACACTATGAAGTCAAACTGATGGTAGAACCATACTTTTAGACAAAGGAGAAATGTCTCTGTGGTCTGAACAGTAATGGAGTCTGACCACAGGTTATAAAACATAGCTTGGTTGAGACAGTGGGAAAGATGAGTGGCAGTGCACCCACATGGCAACTCAAACCAGGATCTTAATGCCCACTATGTAGTAAAATACGTACTGCTTACTCTTCATCACTTCTGTGTACCTCTTTTCGAAAATAATTCTGCCATGACTTTTATTAAAGCATACAAACTATTAATGTATATCTTTTTTTGCAATGACTGAAAGTCCTTATAACCTTCATCCTTTCTAGTCAGTATCTGGTGTTCAGTCTGCCTTTTCTGGGAAATAAGACAATGAGATTACAAGATGGGAAATCTCAGACTTCTTGGATGATCCTCACATGTTTTAAGAACAAATCCTGGAAAAAGTAAAGGAAACCACTCAGATGACCATTGATCTTTCACCAGGACAGCTGTGTTGAAGCTTGTGTTTCCTGATGATGGCATTTGATATTTGATAGCATTTAGCTGTGAGGTACTGTTGACAGGACAGTGAGACCTGGCAAAATGCCACTCAGAAATTGGTACTGTTCTTTTCTCTCAACGCTGTAGACTCCTGCCAGTCAACCGCTCCCTCTACGTCAAGCAAATTGAACTGGGGAGTCCCACAGAGTTCAATCCTGTAACTTATTTTGTTTCAACCTCTTTTTGTCAGTAGCTGTAGATCTGTGGATCTGGGGAAACTCTGAAGTTGTACATCTTTTTGTTTGACCCAGACAGTGTTTTCTTTCTTCAGTTTGTTTCAGCCTGACAGAGGTTGAGGCCTGGATGCTGCCCACTTGGCTGAAGTTCAACCCAGATAAGGCATGTGTTATAGCAACTAGTGAAGGCAAACACTTTGTTTCACTGGCACTGTGCTAAGATTCTCAGGCAGATCAGGATTTGTGGTGATCAGTGTCAAAGTACCCCACTGGTACGGGGGAGGCATTGCAGAATCACCACGCCTTCTATGTTATTACATTGACTTTGTGGTCCATTCACCCCTTATTTTTAATGCTTGACTTCCTTCTACTGGTCTGATTCAGCTCCTTGGAGTTCTTCAGTTGCCTCCAGTGGGGATTGTAACAAGATCTGTCCAGATAGCCCTTTCTTCCAGTCTCATCAACTGGTACCTCCTG
>NW_008618796.1:0-22659 GCF_000691845.1 Merops nubicus | reverse complement strand
GGAAAGAGTCAAAGTTCCACGTGAGCTGTGCAGTGTTTGCAGAACACTAAGGCATGCACGTGAAGATGAAGCTGCTAACCACACCCTCAAAGTGAAAGTTATCCTAAGAATCAATTTCAAGTTTGATTTCCCATCACGCTGCAGGTATTTATCTGTTGTGGTTTAATCTCAGCAAGCAACTGAGCACCACACAGCTGCTCGCTCAGTTCTTCCTCTCCAAGTTGGATGGGAAAGAGAACAAAGAAAAATGAGGTAAAACACTTGGTTTGAGATAAAACGTGGTTTAATTTCACTAAACTAATAAAAATAGTAATAAGAAGAATGAAAAAGCATACAACCAGAAAAAAAAAATAAAAAAATAAAAAAGAGAGAGGTAAATAAAACCCGAGAAAAGACAAGTGATGCACAATGCAATCACTCACTGCCTGCTGACCAAATTCTGAGCAGCAGTCCCCCAATTCACATGTGGAGCATAATGTCCTGTAGTACCAATCATCCCTTTGGCTAGTTTAGGTCAGCTGTCCCGGCCATGCTCCCTCCCAGCTTCCTGGGCACCTGCTCGCTGGCAGAGCATGGGCAACTGAAACGTCCTTAAATTAGGATAAACACTACTTAGAAACATCAGTGTGTTATAAACATTATTCTTACACTAAATCCAAAATACAACACCGTACCAGCTACTAGGAAGAAAATTAACTCTATCCCATCCAAAATCAGGAAATTATCTCATCTGAAAACATCATCAGAGAGGTAGAAGCCAGTCACCCTCTGGAACTGACTTGAAACAGAAGCGTGTTCCCCTGTGACCATGTCTACACCTAGACAGAGTTCCAAATGACATCTCTTCAGCTGTACTTTGTGCTGATGGTGAACTGTGATACCCCAGGCATTTAGCTGACTGCTCACTTCTTTTTTTTAAAAGATTCATATACAAATGAGGACACAAAATATTTCCTTTTCATTATAAAATATTACTGGCACTATTTCAGACATATAAAAGTGCACCTAACTCCCACATGTAATAAAGAGTATATATTTCTTCAAATATATTATTTTTCAGATGTTTTTAGATAACCTATAAAAAGGGTGGATTGCAGTAGTTGCTGTATTAAATTACGAAGATACTTTTAGTCACTTTTAAAGAAAGGAAAATCCCATGCTTTCACTTCTGATAACAGTATTGGTCCTTTTTTTTCATTATCCTGTACATCATGCAGCCACAGATGAATTAATTCAGCTCGCTAAGCATTAGATATTCAGTGTGATTTGAAACACTGTGAGATACTCAAATGTCTGTATAAGACTGGCAGATGTGACTGAAGTCTTCTGGGGGGTGTATTTGCTTTTGAAGGCTGAAGGCCAGAATCATTACTATGACATTGAAAAACTGTATAAAAAAAAAATAAATTCAAACGATTCAAAAGTGAGGTAAATTAATGATACTATTCCATTGACTTTTTTGAAACTTATAATGTGTTTTAAAGTCGTGCAGTTTTAGTGGTGATGTTAATTAAACCCAGTTACTGATGAGAAACTGCTCAGTTTTAAATTTGTGTCCTGAAATAAGAATAACTTCTTCTGACTCAGATTTTTACAGGGTAAATTCCAACATCCAAGATAGGTTTTTAAATACAGTCAATGCAGAGAAATAAAATATTTATTGAATGAGAATCAATAGACTTGTTTTAAGCATCTTTGTAGGATGAGGATTATCACCATGTCATACCATGATATAATTGCATTCTTCCATCTTTCATCCCCAAAAAGCCCTTTGGTCCTACCAATGCTGGAGGATCTGCTATGGTTGTCCTGAATGTGAATTTGAAATTCTGGCAAATCAGAGATTGAATTATTGTTCAATGCTGCCCTCATAATCAGAGTAAAAGAACAAGTTTTCTGAAAGGAGAGAAAAAAATTAAAGCGCAAACATCATGGTTTTTGGACACATCAACATGCATCTTTTCCTTCTACTTGCATCCCTTCCAAAATTTTTGACATTACCTTTTATTCCCTTGTACTTTGATTTACTTTTCATTTTTTTTTCCCTTTAACTTCTTTTAACACAAATTAGTTTTTTGAAGTTTTTTTTTTAAGAATTAGTAGTCTCAGCTAAAGTTTTTTTCTGTTTCAACATGGTGATTAGTTTTTTGAAGTTTTTTTTTTTTTAAGAATTAATGGTCTCAGCTGAAGTTTTTTTCAGTTTCAACATGGTATCTTTTCTTAACCAATAAAAATACTTGAATTTATTCGGGGGTTTAACTGGATGAGTTAGGCAGAAACTGTAGATAGTTTTCCCATGTGTCTGTATCACATATGCTGTCAGCACTGTACCAAAAATATTCCAATGATGATATAATTAGGGTGTTTTACAAGGTGTTTTTCTTTGATGCTACATAAAGGCAAAACTGCTGCAAGTAGGTGAAATTATGTTTCATCAGATCTTCCAGAAAAAAAAAAATAAAAAGTACCATTTTCATTCCAGTCTATAACTGTTTTGGCAACAAGATCAAAACCCAAGAAAGACATACACGCTACCTCTCCTTCATTATCCCAGGCTATGAGGGTGAAGAGATCACTGCAGATCAAGACCTGTCAGTTTGATTTGTTTGGGTTTGGTGAGGCTTTTCTCTGAGTGTTCTTATTTTGTTGGTGGTACTTCTGGATTTTGTAATCCACACACGAAGTGGCCCTAAATATCAGGGCACAGCAGAAGAGATTTTTCTCCTGTCCTCTGAGGTAACTGGAAATCTAGAGATACTAGCCTTGCTGTCTGTGCAGACTGTCTTCTGACATATGGGTATAGAGATCTCTAGAGTCATGTAACACTGCCTCAGCAAAAAAATATGTTGCTAATAATCCTCCACTACAAAGTCAATCTTAAAAGCAAGATATATTTTAATAAGCACAAAAGACTGGACAATAGTCTAGCAGAGAGACACCTTTGCTACCATATTACATATTGGGAAAAGAGGATGCTTAATAAATATTACAAGTGGCAAGAGACTCGAAGGAAGATCCTTGCAATGTTAGAAGTCTGCCTTTTGCTCCTAGTGCCTATTTTTGTCCTGTTGTTTGTTTGTTTGTTTGTTTCACTTACTGTTGAGTGCTACTAAACCTCCCAGCTGTTCTACTCCATGCTGTACTGGGCTAAAAAAACAATACTGTTGCAAGGCTGTATATTTTTAAACCACCACTTCAAACGTGAGTGCAGTTCACAGTATGTGGTAGGCATAACGAGGTTCTTAAAAGCAGTAAAGGTGATTAACTGCTGCCTCCTTCTTCAGCACATTAGTCAAAAGTAAGCTCACAAACCTTCCAGGCAGACTAACATCTAGCTTCTGCTCTTGTGGATGCAGCATTGGTGACAGTGTCTGACTTGGCAAGCTCAACAGTGTTTGCTGTCAGAGCAGTATCCTGTGCCAATACCATGTTGCACTCCAAATATTACAGTCTACATCAGCTGCTCAAAGGACTACAGGGCTGTCGTTCTTAACCTGACTTTGCCAATGACTTCTGTGAATTGCTTACAGCAGCATTTTTCTGGTGTGATATAGATTCTATTTTCAAATAGAATTTATTCTTAGATTCACAAAAGCTCTCAGCTACCCAAAGCAGCACTTTCACAGAATTCAAGCAATCGAGTCCAGCCACAACATCTCCTCTTAGGTTCTTGGAAATGCATCCACCTTACAGATACCCATATTTTCCCTACCTTTGGAACTGAAATGTGTACTCCTGCACACATATCGGCTGTTATATCACGACTGAGCATTGCAGTTTCCTTTTTATTGATATCATAAAACTATTTCATAAGTTACCTACCTCTATAGCTAATTTTTATAACAATAAATTCACCACAGAAGTGAAGAAATCACACACCACACATGTCACTGCAGTAAAACATGTAAGATTTCTGAGAACAGAGAGAGAAAGCAAGCAAAGGTAGGCATGACTGTAGCTAAAGTAGGCACTAACTAGGAAGATAAGACTTAGATTCTGACTCGTGTCTCAAACACAATCTTTCAATTTTCTCTAAAACCAGCACTGAACAACATTCAGAATAGGGACAGGTGTCCCTTAATCTCATGTCACTGACAAAAGCCCTCAGAAGTAATTATGATGCTTCTGCTTTCCCATCACCCAAACCTTCCTGTGTCCTTTGTAAGAGAGTTGCTCCAGGGGTCTTTACAAACTGGAGTGAGATAGGTGTGAGAGAATGTAAGGCTGAGTACAAAACTATTCAGCGGGATCTCATTTGCTTTCTAGCAAAATGCCTTTTGCTAGAATACTGTCCTCTCCTACAGTAGCTGCTAAGATTTCTAATTAACAGCTTAAATAGCACAGAACATGTATCAGAACATGAGCAACGCTCTGTAATAAGCAGCGTAATTGTCACGGTGAAATACTGCAGCCCCATTTTAATCTCACTGTATATTTTCTACTTCTCTCTTTTCTTCAAGGAAAATATCTGGGAGGTGGAACCTCTGGTCCACTGGTCTTGCTCACACACTTGGTATAGCAGAGCTCAGGATCAGAGGGCAGCTATTTCTTTATTGTGCTCTTATCCTGTCACTCCTCTTTGCCAAGGGCACTCAGCCCCTCCAGTTAATAACTGCATTACATACTCCACTTTGAATAAGAATAAAAAAGCAACTCAACTTTAAAAATTAGACTATTGTCTTATTAAGACTATAGTTTCAAAAGTGTTAAAGTTTTATGCACTTTCTGCAAACAAAATTTGGCTTCTCTATTTAACTCCATCCTTCCGTGAACTTACAGGTCATTCAGCTTCAATTTCTCACATCTTTATATGTAGTTATCTCTTATATTGTGACCAAATAGGGCTCAGATGAGAGAATATTAATTGTTCCAGAAAATTATTTTATTATCCTTGAGGATAATACAATAAATGATAGAACTAAATTGATGTTCCTATATTGGCAATGAAAGACAGGATAAATTAGTATCCATGAAGAAAACTGACAATTCAAAATATAGAACAGAATCTTGGTCTATAAATCATCAAGGATTTCATTCTTTTCATTCAATGGGCCTGAAAAATTAAGAATTACATTATATGTTTATATAATGTATATTACATATACATTATAAGTAAGGGTTTTAATGCTTCAACATTTTATTTGTTGAATTTCTATCAAAAATGCATTGATCAATGTAAAGACTTAAATCCCTGCATAGAAAATGGCTATCAGAGTATTTTATAGAATCTGCTATTTTTTTTAATTTCAACAAATGACCTGTGGATTATTGTTCTATATCTTATGTGCGTGTTTAAACTGATGATGCTTCAATTTACTTCAGATTTTTTAACATAAATTAGAAGGTACTATACGATGCTTTTAATTGAGTTCAAATTGGTTGACTGGACATAAAATGACATTAAATGAAATTTTAGTTTTCAGCTAAGTAGTTTATTATTTGGCTGTACACCAAATTGGCTCAAATTCCTAAAAGTTAAACATCAAAACTAATGGAGGTGAAAATGGAAAGCAAGTTAACTGCTTCTGGTGTGTGAATTCACATTTTTAGCTTCTGTTTGTACCATGCCTGTTGATAATATCAGTACAATAAACTGAAAAAACAAAAATCTTAGATAAGGAATTAGATTTATGACCATGATAATAGAGTTATTTTAGGTGCAATGAACCCTTTTACTGAAGAAAAGGCTTCATTAAGAGTATCTAGTAACATGTATGTTCTATGGAACACTGTAACATTGCCATTGCTTCATACATGGTACCTGTTAGACTACAGAGAAGGGTTTCAGTTGCTGATTCATCTAAGTAACATGTGGATATAGCATTAGGATATACTTCCAGATAATACATAAAACACCCTAGGAGATTGTTCTGATATAATCTGTGCTGAAAACATTTTTAAAATGTAGCTGCTATAGGTAGTTTTTCTCTGCTTTGCATATCCTGTGGTGCTTACACCCGTACCTATTAGCTGTCAGAAGTAGCTGATGGCATTAGGAAGGCATGGGGCTGTGGAGGGAAGGGTGACTGTTCATGTCCTTGGTCAAACTTTCTTTCTATAATGTGGGAGGACAAGGAAGGCTACATCACTGCTAAAAGGTGGCTCTTGCATTGCCTAGGGGCACCCTCTCACACCAGAACAGTTTCCCACATTCCCTACTCTGGGGTAGCCTGTTAAGTAGAAACCCTGGAGATTTAACAGTTAAAAACAAAACAAAACAAAACAAAAATTAGAGTTGGGATATTAATTTAAATTGAAAATGTAGAAATATAAAATTAATCTCAAAATAATTCTCTCTCTGAACTTTGGAAGGATTATAGCCATTGTTAGATTTAATTTGGTTTAGGTGTTACAAGGTTACCCAATTAATGGCTTTATAATATTAAAATAAACAGAATAAAAAGTGCTTTGATAGGGTGAACTGTTAGGCTTTTGTTTTGTTAGACAACTTTAAATTGAACTGTACGAGACAATTTAGTACAAATACACTAAACAATTTATAAAAAGGTGATTTTTTTTTGTTTGTTTTCCTTTTCAGTCATAGGTAGTCTAAGCACAATCTGCCCTGCTATGCAAAATTCAGTGCAGATACATTTCTCTCCATAGTGCAGAGGAACAACAGCAGCCTGTTTCTTGTAAGACCTCTGATCAGATCAGCCCTGCTGTGCCCTGCATTTCAAACACATACTCTGAACCCTACTGAAATGACCTTACTGACCACAGTGGAAGACACCAAACTTCTGTCTCACTGACTCCAGTGGTCTTTGTCAGCCCCTCGTGCTTGGGGGTCAGACAGAGAGGACAGTTATGAATCCATCCTAGAAGACCTCCATTATCATGTGCACTAATGAGCTAAGATTTATAAATAGCCTAAATATAGATTACATATGAAATTCAGAGCAAGCTCGAGCTGCCTCTAAGGATAATTGGCATGCCAGACATCGAATTTAAGGATCATTCTGAATTAAAGGTACTCCCAGGACTAGGCAGCTTTATTAAAATAGATAATGAATGCATGTAACAAACATTCTTTAAAATACATAAACACATTTCTATCGTATTCTAGGAACTGTATTGGGCATGCATATTAGAAAGGCCATTTTTCAGAATAATACTTGAAGAAATGGAATCATATTTTAGCTTAGGAAAATTTTGCAATGCTGTGTGTAGTTATTTTCTTATTGCAAACCCATCTTATAAACCTGTAAAAGAGTTAAAGTGGATGTATTTCTGATAGCATATAAGGAATTGGATTTTATTAAACTGCAATTTCATTCAGTAAAAGTGTTTTGTTATTAGAACACACATTGTAACCTTCTTAATAACAATTAATATGCAAAAATTATACAACAAATGAAAAAATAATGAAATTGTTGTTCCAAGATGTAGCAATAAGAGTTTCAAATCTTCAAGTTTTTATTATAATAGCTCTGCTCATGATACTGAGATATGAGTTATATTGCTCTTTCTTCTATAACTCTATAATTTCAGATGCTTATAAAGCAGTCATAAAAAGTCTGCCTCTGATTGTTTTGGAATATGTAGTTCAAAAATAAATTTAGGAAAGAAAAGAAAAACTTATTAGAACTGCCTTTGGTATTAAAGCTTTTTTCTAACACAGTCCATAATCCTCACTACTGCAGGAATGATTGGAGGAAATACTACTTGTAGGTGTGTATGTACAGGGTTTGGCCTGGAAGTTTGATATAAGTTGAAATAGAGTGTATAGTGCCAGAGGAATCAATTTTGCTTTTGTTTTGGTCTAACTGTCTGTAATTTGAGAATTTAGACATTATCTGAATAAAAATAGTTTGTGCTTTTTTCTTAACAAACATTTCTGGTATTCAAACAGAAAACCTAAGCCGATAATATTCTCTTATTTACAAAAAGTGTATGAAAGTCCATTTGGCTGGAAAGTGGAATCACAATTATAGGTATTATTTTCTGCCCACAGTTTGAAGTCTTTTACTTTTAGGATTCATCCTTTAAAATTTTGTCTAAGATTTTGTTTTGTTTTGTTTCCCTAAGTGTTTATACTATACATGCTATACTATACAAGCTTCATTTTTCCTGTGTTTTTTACTGCTTTGTTTTGTGAAGAAATCATGTTCAGCTATCTCAATTCTGCTGCCAAATTCTGCTGCATTTATTTTCATTTGATAACTTTTTTTTTTAAAAAAAAAAAAGAATTTATATTTTGGCTTGAACCTGGATACGGAATCTTCAGAGTTAAAAATGAAAACCACATTTGATTTATTTTTTTTGTTAACTTGTATTTACTAACCACTTTGTTTGTCTTTCTGAATTCATAATTCTACCTTGTTATTAAGTACTTAATACTAAACTAAATTCCTATACATCTACAGTAAAATGTAAAGTAAGAAGCTCCTATATTCACAGAAATTAAAGAACATTCCCATATCTATTCACACAAATAATTTTCTGTGACCTAAATTATCAAATTTCAAATTTAGTTAAATAATTAGTAATAAAATACAAATAATTATTTTTTTACTGGAAATGTATTATTTTTCTACAGAATTTATTTGTGGAAAAATGTGTGTCGTAATTTGAGGTTGAATAACTTCACAAACAGTTCAATTTCCAGACTAACTCACTGTTCTCTGAAAAGATAATTTGAATTATAGGTTTAAAAGTTTTAAAAAAATATGTAAAAAATCTTACCCTCCGTAAGCAAAGCCATTGTTTTTATAGATTAATAAACAAAAAGAACAGATAGAAACAGTTTTCAATAATTGAGGATTTACAAATTCAGCTATATTTTTAACATCTGAGTAGAAATAAAGAGGTAGAAACCAGTCTGACTACAGTGATAGCTGGAACTTTGTAGAGATATTTCTCAATAAGCAAATGCCCCATCCCCTGTGTCTACTACATGGAAATCCAGTTAGGACTCAAAAGCAAAGTTGTCTCGTAAATCACCAATTCCATGCAAAGCACGTTACTGATATATTACAATCAGAGTGTATTTCTAAGTAAAAGGATGCAGCAATTCAGTCTGGCATTTATATGTCCCCAAATCATTACCAACATATCATTCAGTATAGTCACTACAAATGTGTACTTCCCTTTTTTTTAAGTTTCATATGTATGTTGTTGTGGTTTTCAAACCTGGCTGATCCAAAGAATCTCCACATTTAAGAACAGATGACCATAAATCCACATTTTTTCCCCTTCCTGGTCTGAGTATGAATTCAAACTGCAATTTCAAACTTGGATCTTTCTTCATCAGTTCCACTCTGTGCTAGTAAAATTTAACTGTGGACTTTAACAACACTTAAAACTGTAAATTTCCTCCGTCTTTCAGATCTTGACCTTGCAGCTACTTTTTCTCCACATAGCAGAGAATCAACATGGCTTATATCTACCTTTGGTTTCTGCTCTAAACTTCACTATATAGCCAGGTGTGGCACAATTAAATTTTGCTGAATTACCTTAAATAAATTTACACATTTACAACCCTATAACTCAATAAAAAAATACTTTGGATATTGATAATAGCTCATTTATAATCAGACTAAGCAAACAGAATCATAAAATTCTAGTGGTTAAGTCTTCAGAGAATAAGAAATCATGCTTGTCCATTTTTGAGGTCAGCCTCTGATCACCTTGCACCTTGACAAAGGGTTGTTCTCTATTCAAAGTTTCTTATGTGATAACAGAAGGTTGTTTGGGGCTTCTGGTTTCTCAGGCTAATATTCTACTATTCATATAAGGGTTTTTTTTCCTAAGCATACTAGATTTCATGTTATAAGATGTCAAGATGTTTGCTCATGAGACACTGTCAATATGTTACTCTGAAACATATTACTCCAGTGCTTAGAAATTTTAGTCAAAGAGAATCATGTCCTGTACAGTTTTGCAATGTGCATGATAGGAGAATATTTGACAGGAACAGGGAAGGAGAGGCAATAGTGACTTTCTGAAGTATTCTAATTTGTATGGGAAAACCTTCCTTGAGCAAAATGTTCCAGATTTTCCACTGTACAACACTAAAAAAAACAGAGGCAAGGGAGAGATGAATTTGAATCCCAGAGAGGCCATCTATGCTGTCCCTAGCCACACATGCTTGTTTGGATGCAATTTCGGTATATATAGCTGCTATAAAACCAGATCATTAGATAACTTTGTATGCAACCCAGCCTAGTATTTGCTGCTTCAGACTTTTGAGAAGCTGTATGGATGGAATGCAGCCAGACATATATTTAAGTAGATTTATCTCCTGCTTGTTTGTGATGGGATCCTTCTGGTATTCTTCAGGGAAAGGGATCTAAATCCACAAGGAGAGTGATGCAGTAGTCAAAAAATCACAGGGAGGAAGAGAAATGACATTGGTTTATTATTCTGTTTTGACCAGTAGATTACAAAAATATCCACAGTAATTTTTATTATAGCTTAGGAGTCTTCTTATTGATGAAGGAACAAACTTACCATTTTTCTTTCAAACCTTACCAACGTCCTCATCCCATAATGTGATTCTTCACTTTATGGGAAAGAGGGAGATGCTATTTACACACTCCCATATAGCATGTTTGGAAATTGAAGTGTATCAAATCAGTTCAGCTCCTTCCTCATTTATTACATGTAAAAGTTGAGCTATGATTTTTATTTTTGTCCCAAATGATATTATTTGAATAACATCATGATGTATGTTGCAACACGCTGAACAATTTAATATTTAAATTTATACAGATATTAAAATACGCCTTCAAGCCATGAATAAGTAAACATGTCATGCACCTTAGAACATAAATATAAATCTAGCATTTCATTATGTCTTTAATAAAGAAGTTATTTTTATTTTTTCACACTAATGTGTTCCAGTCTTTCAGTTAAAAACACCACAAAATAGAACAAACAGAAAAAAATATAATGCCAAATTTTTCTAGTTAATTAGCAAGCAGAAATCTTGATGAACAGCAGGTATTTTTATGTTACCCATGAATAGTTCTGTCTACCATGCATGCTTATTTCTATTATCTTCCCAAAAATCTATGAGCAGAAACCAGCTGCATGCTGAGTTATTGACAGGATTAAAGGAAGCACACAGATAAAAGAAAACAATGTGCTTGGGGAAATAACTCTTTTCACCCATAAAATATAAATCACATATTCATAATTGGAATGTGCTTTGGGATTTCTGTTCTTCCTACACTACATAAATACCTGCAGTGCTACTGCATTTCTTTAATAGAAGGGAAGAGAAAAAACTCTTTTGAAAAGAAGTGTAACAATATGTTCTTGATTTTTTCCTTTACTTTGCGTATGCTATGTGCTGCAATATCACTGAGATACTGTACTTGCCTCTTAAAGCAAGTTCTCTATTATCAGAATTTAATGAAATTTCCCAAGTAGCATCAAAGAGGCAGTAGTGCATC
This sequence comes from Merops nubicus, assembly GCF_000691845.1. NCBI lineage: Eukaryota > Metazoa > Chordata > Aves > Coraciiformes > Meropidae > Merops > Merops nubicus. The sequence goes on along the minus strand of NW_008618796.1, from coordinate 11,260 downwards.
TTGCCAGAGAGAGAGAGACACACAAAGCCAAGGAAAGGCTGTGGAGATCCCTCCTAAGTTATTTATTTCTCATACAAATATTTAATAATTTATTTATTGACATCTATAACAGCTTTCATTAAAATAAAATTTACCTCCCCAGACCATTTACTAATGGGATTCTTACTCAAGCTAATACTGACTCAGTCACTTCATGGAAATGATATAAACCAGTCATGGGGTGAAAAGTGAAACAGCCCTTACAGCAGCATCTGCATCCAGGACTACCATTTTCTGGGTGCCTGCCACAATCAGGGAACAAAATCATCACTATTTTTACTTTCCTGCTTTTACTGGGCAAGTTGTGCATTATTTTCTGGGCAGTTCAATAGAACTGAAGAGAGTTGCTGCTGCTCCATGCTGGGTCATGGGCAGCCTGCTGGGGAGGGCATTGGGGAGTGTTGGTTTCAATTCTTTCAGACAGAAGGGGAAATGAACTTGGATCTCACCTATTTCAGGGTAATGTTTCAACTGGAAAAGTATAATGTACAAGGTCTGCAAAGCTAGCACTGCCATTAGCTGCCTGCTGTTTTAGAAGAGGAGATCCATCTGAAAAAGAAAAGTCTCAGCTGCAGTCCTTTGAAAGAGAGAGCAGAAGGAGATGCAACCAATAGACAAATAAGCCATAAAGATGGGCAACAGTTAAGACTCCATCCTGGCCTCACTATGTCCCTGCTGGATGGTTGCAGATGGATCCCATTTCAGCAGCCTGATTTTTATAGGGACTGTTCTGCCACCTATAAGCTTTCCTGTGTACTGTGAATGGATCCCATGATTCCAACACAGGGCTCTGCATTTCAGACAGCTTATATGGGAACAGTAGGCATTTGAATCCCTGATATCATGGCCCTTAATCCCTATTTAGAAGTAGTTTGGGCATCTAACTTTCAGCACTTCTCTTTACTATTCTTTTTGTTCTTTTTGTGTCTTTTCTTCCAAATGTCCATTTTTAGTGTAAGTTTTGATGGCACGAACATGCTACAGTTCCACATTGTTAGAAAAATATCAGTATTTTCATAAAAAATAAAATATGACTTTGAGTGGTTTATAGCATAGTTGTAAAAAATGAGCTTCAGTAGGAACATGATGTATATATATGGCCTGCTTGGCCCAAGGGGAACACAATGTTCAGTAAAGCAGCATGTATCTTTTCCTTCACAGAATGTGTTTAGGTATATGTGGCAAGCTTTCTGAGGTCATAAAAAATGGAATGGTACCAGTGCCCAGAATACCTAATAAGTCTACCCACCATAGTTTTCTGATACCTTCAACCTTGACCTAAAATAGCTCAGGTCACTTTCCTAACAAAGCTACCCAGTAGTGTAAAATAATCTAAATTTATTGTTGGACTCTGTAATGGGTGAATTTAATGACATGTTCACTGAGATCACCATATCTGTCTGTCTATCTATCTGTCTGACCTTGAACAGGTTTTACATCAGGAATCCAAAGCAGAAAAATAACTAGTTGAAAATAAAATGCCATATGTTCCCATATCAGCCTTTCAGAGGTTTTCATACTGAACTGACATTATTTTCACATGTAATTTGGAAAGCAGACTGACAAAATGAGTTCCTGTTTAATTCCTGGATTGGTAGAAATGGATCCCTAGGAAGTCTCCCTTAACATGGGAGAGTTGTCCCATGAGAAAATGAATGGGAAAGCAGTAGGTTGTTTTTCTCAGACACCCCAGAAGGTCTGGTGCGTGATGATATTTGTAACATAAATCCTTGTAAAAGTTCTGGGCATTGCTGATTAATTTAGGATTCTGCAGGGCAAGGGATTTGGGCAAGCCAGAAAGTCGAAATTATGCTATAATCCACCCTATCCTTTATAACAGACAAAAAAAAACCCCAGGGGAAGACAAAGATAAGTTAAGTCAACATTTGCCTTGTCTTCCCTGTAGCTGCATGTTGTCTGCATTTGGAGAACAGTCTTCCTCAATGTGTTTTAATAATGTAAGAAATTACAGGAAGAACTGCTTTTTGTTTCATAGACTAAAACAAATCCTACCAGATCAGACTAATAAAAACAATTAGACAGTTAATATTATTCTGTATACGTCTCAATACAAATTGGGTCCAAAAAGTCGTGCATACCTGCATCATACTTCAACTTTTAATAATAATTTGGGCTTATGGCAAATACTAGGAAGGCTGTCTTTTCAGTTGGCTGTTTCTCCCTATTTCTGATTTTGCAGAAATTGTCCTACACATAGCCAACAAAACCCTACTTCTGTCATAAAAGAAGAAACTTGGCTGAGATGATTCCATTCTTAGCTGCTTAATTTTACTTCCTTGGTTCTCACCAGCACCAGTCTCTTACTATGTCACCTCTCACACTTTTCACATTAAGGCATCTCCCAGGGAGCACTGTAAAGTACTGGCCAGAGAGATTTAAGCAGGAGAAGGTAGAATAGAAATGTCTGTGTTACAGCCTCTTGTGACAACCTGTTATTTTGGGGCTTATTCTGGAACAGTAAATAAAACAGAAATAATTGATCTGAAGACATCTCTGGCATGTGAAACTCAAAGTTTACACGAAGCTGGTCACTTCCCACGTTCACAGAGAAACATCAGAATTCAAATGCAAGGACATCCAACATTAATGTCCTTTCTATTTGTCTATCTTTTGTCTAGTTGTGTGGTTTGGGAACCTGTTATTTTGGGGCTTATTCTGGAACAGTAAATAAAACATAAATAATTGATCTGAAGACATCTCTGGCATGTGAAACTCAAAGTTTACACGAAGCTGGTCACTTCCCACGTTCACAGAGAAACATCAGAATTCAAATGCAAGGACATTCAACATTAACGTGAGAAAATCTTTCTATTTGTCTGTCTTTTGTCTAGTTGTGTGGTTTGAGGTAGAACAGAGCTGATTCTGTTCAATGATTTAAGTTTTCAGCTAAAGCTCCTCTAATGAACTGCTCTGTCTGAAGTTAGCAGCATATTTTCACAGACTGCTTGCTTTTAACAGTGATAACATTCCGTGTTTAGAGTCACTGCCAGGGATTGGTGTGCAGACCAAGGTCACTGCTAAAGCTTGTGTGCCACACGGAGGGGGGCAGAAAGTAAAGCCACACCCGTGGGGAGGAGTGGACAAGACAAGTAACCCTAAAATTCACCAAGGGGGTATTCCATCTATATTTGTCATATCCAGTAAAAGCTGAAGGGTCAGGAGGGACCAGCCCTTCCGCTGCCCCTTCCTTCTCCATTCCATCTCCCTTCTGCCTTCTCACTTGCTTCATCTGCTCCTGCAGTGGCTGGGGGTCGCGGGGGGGTTCCTCCACCCTCCGTCTCATCTTTCCTTTCCTTTCCTTTCCTTTCCTTTCCTTTCCTTTCCTTTCCTTTCCTTTCCTTTCCTTTCCTTTCCTTTCCTTTCCTTTCCTTTCCTTTCCTTTCCTTTCCTTTCCTTTCCTTTCCTTTCCTTTCCTTTCCTTTCCTTTCCTTTCCTTTCCTTTCCTTTCCTTTCCTTTCCTTTCCTTTCCTTTCCTTTCCTTTCCTTTCCTTTCCTTTCCTTTCCTTTCCTTTCCTTTCCTTTCCTTTCCTTTCCTTTCCTTTCCTTTCCTTTCCTTTCCTTTCCTTTCCTTTCCTTTCCTTTCCTTTCCTTTCCTTTCCTTTCCTTTCCTTTCCTTTCCTTTCCTTTCCTTTCCTTTCCTTTCCTTTCCTGGTCAATAAGTCTATCTCCCTTCTTCCCATTCAGGAGTGGGAGAGGGGGTTAGCAGAGAGCATCTGTTATGGTTCTGGGGGTGTCCCTGACCCCAAACTGCAGCAATAATGATACCAAAGAAGCCTGACAGTACAAAAAGTTGTGACATCAATATTTAGGGTATAACTTCTGTTACAAAAGTTGGGATAACATGTGGAAATCAGCTCTCAGTATGTCATGCAATGACAAAAACATTCTCTTTTGGTGGTGCTGATAAATACATTTTATGTGCTGATACACATACTAGGATCTTCCTAAAATGAGGACAGATATGATATTGCTTTGGAACACTATGAAAGACTAAAAACTGAAGCAATGATTAGAAACAACATTCCACAAAAATTGTGACTGCTGATTCAGAATACTTTGGGAGCACTCTTATCATACTTACCATAGGTAAGTGCTTCATAAAGCAAACCTAGAGTATTTAAAGGAGAAAGGGAAAAAAAAGAAAAAGAATGAAACATTCTCTGTGGAACTCTGATGCAGGAGAATTTTTAATAATGATTTCTGAGCCAGTTCCAGCAGCAGATGGAATATATATATGTAGAATACTATAGGCCCATTACGTGGTGGAACCAAAGAACCAACACTTTTTTTTTCAAGGAGAAAAATGCCTACAAGTGAAATTTATGTTGAGAAGTAACTGTGGGCACGGTGGACTGTAAAAACTTAGCTTACTATGTTTGCTCAAGATGGTGTATGTACAAGAATTCTGAGTCTGCAGATAACTGTTTTAAAAAGGGGGGAAATGAGGAACAGAGTAGAAGGGGGAAAAAGTGAGTGAGGAACATCAGAGGAAACATCAAGCTCCATGGAGGTGCTCCAAGTGCTTGAAGCAGCTATTTCCTGAACACACAGAGAACTCCACGCTGGAGCAGATGGATATTCCCAGAGGAACTGTGGGCCCTAGAAAACCTGCACTGGAGCTTATTTTCCCTGATAGGACTGCAGCCCCATGGAAAAGCCCATGCTGGAGCATAAGAAAGTATGAGGAGAAAGCAGCAGAGGGAAAGTCCTGTGTACTGACTATAAGCCCAGACCCCTGTCATACACAGCCTGGGGTGGGCAAAGGAACATGGAGTGAAGGAGTGAAGCTGAGCCTGAGAAAAAGGGGAGGGAAAGGTGGTGCAGTTTTTTAATATTTCTCTTTTTATTTCTCAGTACCCAATACTACAATTAAATATCCCTTTTATCTGACAATAAATTAAGTCAGTTTTCCCCAAGTTGAGTCCATCTTGCCTGCAGCAATAACTGGCAAACAATGTCACCATTTCAACCCACAGGCTATATCATTCCTGTGGGATTTTTCTATTTTCAACCTTCATCCCACTGAAGCAAGAAGGGAGGGAGGGAGCAGCTGGGTAGCAGTTTGGATATTAACCAAGGCTAACACACCATGCCTCTAGACAAAGCCAAATTTACATTTGTTAGCATTGTCTAACCATGTAGTTACCTCAATAGTACAAAAATAATGCTTTTGTGAAATGCATTTTTGCTTGTTTACAAATCTGATTGCAGTAGAATTTTTTTGCTGACTGTCCTGGTTCTGTGTAAAAAGGGGTTCAGGACAGGACCCACAGGGAACAGAACTATGTACTCTCCTTTCCCCCCCTGAGAGAGAGACACTTTGGAAAAAAAATGAAGTATATTGTTCAACAAGGAACAGAAAATGAAAAAGGGAGGTAAGGAAAATAATATATGCAAAGATTAGGGGAAAAATACAAAAAATAAAATCTACAAAACCCTCAGAAATGGTTCCAGGGTCCCACGGAGTGAAAGGACACCTTTCCTCTCCGAGCTCCAAGGCAGGAGTGAAATTAGAACCCACTCCCTGCCTCTTATCAGAGTGTGTGTGGGAAGGGGAGGGAATACAATGGTTCCCCCCCACCCGGGGTCCTCCCAGTTGCTGGAAGGTCCCGCCCCCATCCCAAGCCTCAAACCACAACACTGACTTTAAACGATAGCATATTATCTAGAGTCACATATATACTTCACAAGTTTTTAAAACAAACAAAAAAATATTTCCTGGAATCTGTCAAAAGTCTTTTAAGTAACTCCATCTGTATATGAAATGCAATATGACTGCAGGCATTGACAGAATGGAACTAACCTCTGTAGCACTTTACAGCAACTTGTTGCCTTGTTCCTCCAGTACATTAATCTGGAATTTCTCCAAGATGTCAACCACATCTGTGGTGACTAGGGATCTGTCATTGGAAAATATGCAACATACCGCAGACACAAGCTATTTTCCCTGCCAGAAATGCCAGCTCTAGCTGATGTATCAACAACCATACTTTGTCATTAAAAAAGTTTGGAAAAAAAGGAATAAAAAGACTTATTAAAATGCAGTAGGAGTTGCGTTTGTTGCATAATATATCTTGGGTTTCAAGAAAAAGATATCAAAGTAAACAATACTTTCCATTTCACTGACATTCATGGACAGAAGGCACACATCTTCAGGGGTCTAGGTAACTGGCATTAGCACTGTGCAAATAATTGTGGAGTTTCTTAGTTTAGTTACTAGATTTATGCTTATATGCATCTATATACTGACAGAATTTAATTAGAAATATGGAACTTCTGTGATAAATCATATTTCTTATACACATAGATCATATTTATTATTCAAAATAAACATTTTGCTATTATTAGCAGCTGTTGTTACCTGTGTTTAAAAGCAATCAAATGATTTCATTGTGGGGTGGGAAGAGAAAGACGAGTGTAGTAGAATCAGTTACTCAAGCCAGAAAGGAGAGGGCAGCCCAGGCTATACACTGTGTCTAGCTATATGAATCAGAGGTTCCCATGGAAGGTAAGTGATATGAATTAAAATTGGCCTCTATTTTATTAAAAACTAAAATTTACAACACAATTTTTGCTCTTTCTCAACCCAATCAGCATGCTAGCCACTAAACTATAGAGCATCCTTGAGCAGAGCTTTTTTTTTGGTCCTTGCAGCCAAAGATGCCCTACTTTAAAGAAGGTGTTCTAATTCTCATTTGGTCAAACCAAATATGATTGTATAATATAGCAGTAAGGACACAGGGTAAAAAAAAAAAACCAAACAAACTTTCATGTTGGAAATGGAATTATTCCAGTGTATTCAGTATCTAAGAGGCAGTTGAATAATGCCCTTAATAACATGTTCTAACTTTTGGCCAGCCCTGAAGTGGTCAGGCTGTTGGACTAAATGGTCATTGTAAGTCCCTTCCAACTGACATTCCTTTTCTGTTCTATTATTCTAGTCTAGTCTAGTCTAGTCTAGTTTATTCCTTTATCTGAATTCCTTCTGCATTTCAGATACACATTGTAACTACCTGTTTTATTAACAATACCAAAATTCTTGTAAATCGAGTTCACCTTTACAATAACGACTTTTCTAATTGTCATTTTCATCATGTCCTGACTAACTGAATATTTTTTTTCTCAGACAAAATTATTTTACAGAATTTCACTGGGATTTCTGCTGAGTTTCAGGCTGACCAAAATTGAATTATATTACTCTGTCTTCAGTTTTTAGTGTCATTTATATTTTTGTTCTTAGAAGTCACCTTTCACATTTTTAATTGTGTTTAAAAATTGTTTACCAGCACACAGCTGTCTTCATTTCATGTTGCCAGAATAATGTGTAATAGGCACGCTGATGCTAAATGAACTGATGGTTTCCTACATCCAGTTGTCATTATTAGTAAGTCACAAATTGCCAACTGTTACCCCATCATGAAATCCCAGAGAGATATACTAAGCTAAGTACAGTCAAACAGCTCTGGTATCTAAGATACCAGTGCGTGGTAACTTTTGGCAGACACTAACTTTTTAATAGCTCTCAAAAATCCCAATAATTATTACTTTAGCCTGCTATCACAATTTATATCACTGCTGGCAGGGAAAATAGGTCAAAAACAAAGCAGGCATGGAATCCAAACTAACCTCACATTCTTCAAGTACAAAGGCAACTCAAACTGGAAAGCACAGGACCATTTTAAAGCTTTACCTGTCAGTTTTCAGGAATATTATTTTTAAATTAAACTCAGAGAAGAAGAGAGTTATTGTTATGTGATAATGTTTGTAGGACCATCTTAATTGTGTCACTGAAGACAGCCAATTTCTTAACTGTCATTATCAAAGGATCTTCAGTATTTGAGTCACCTTCTAAAGGATGCTAAGCAAAAGCGACCTGTCCTTATTCCATTACAGACCAATCATCTGAAGTGAATCAGGATTTTCATTCTAGAACCAACCATTTCTCTCTATTTCACTGGTTTCTAAATAAATAAGAAATTAAAACCATCATAAGAAATACAATACATTTATCCAAATATCTGTCCAAATGGAGTGTCCTGTGCTACACAGAATTTGCTTTCTGAACAGAAGCCGTAGGTCTGCATCTGGCAGGAAAATAAACTGTAAAGGAGTATGGACAATCACAGTGAATCCTTAAACTGTGTATACATATGTGGCAGGAGCTTAACACTGGACAGACATTCATTCTACCTCTCTAATGGAGTCAGGCCTTTCCATATCAAGGTTGACTGAACATTTTAGGAAGCAGCTCCTGAAACTTCACAGTATTCAATATGTCATAGTAGGGTAAAAAGGTTTGAGATGGTTCATTTCAGGCTGGGTGAAATATGGGGTGTTGATGGGCTGTTTCATGAGCCATCCAATCATCCATCCTACAGGGACAGCAATCTGTTGTTGATGCTGTTTGGGGCAGACATGGAGCAGTAATGCTATTGGCGTCCACTTCTAATCTGTGGCCACATAAATCTGAGGTCTTAAGCTTCGCTCATTAGAGAGGTTATGCTGCTCTCTAACTACACTGGCATTGAAGGTGCTTAGAAAAACAATGCTCAGATGTGCAGTTATTTCTCATCAAGACAAGCTCATAATTTTTGTAACTCCATTATATCCAAGGGAATCATGCCTGCAAGTAATTTGTCTATTCCATTCAGTTCGATCCAAGGTCTAAAGAACTGCAAAGGCAAGGGGGAAATTATGTATACTGGGGTTGATGGATGGCAGAACTTAAAAAGGAAAAAAGGACAAAGATTATCAGGCCAAACTAAGCTGAATACAATTAGTTTTTAAGGATAAGTGATGGAAACTGTTATAGCAAAGAAATTTATGTAATCCTTAAAAGCTGTTCTAAGAATGGAGACAGTAAGGCAGGAAGAATTATCAGTATTTCAGTAACCAAGTGTATTATTTGAAGAAAATTTCAAGATGATAGAGACATACAGAAGTATCTAAAAGTGAATTTTCACTACTTGTAATTCTATACTTGGAAATACATAACAAAGGAATATCCTTTACCATGAAGTGAGTGAGCAATCAGTAAATTTTATTATTCTCAGGATGTACACCTCTGATTTGAGCGTTGACCTGGAGTCTTTACGGAAGCTGCACAGTAGACTGCAGACATCAGAAGAGCCCCTTCTTCATCACACCTCCACCACTGTGTTCATATGAAATTAGGAGGTGAAGGAGATTGTAATATTCACCAACATATTATTTATGCTAGAAGTCCTCCCAGCAAAGGAATTCTTTCTTTTCTAATTTTCACCTCCCTAACACTTCTCAAGCAATAAATAAGGGACAAAACTGGGTTAAAGACCTTTACAGAGCACACATTTATCTCGAGAAAACACACTGTTTAACTCAAATCCTCTTATTTAGCATAAAATACTAGTCAAGTAGGGCAGTTTGTTATTTTCATAGAAATAAACTGTAGTTTGACTGTGAGCTTTTGTGAATGGCTTTGTCTTTTTTGTGATTTTAACTTGAAGCAGTTAGCTGTCATTCAGACATACTGCTGTGTGTTTTATGGTTAGACATCAGCATAGACTCCAGCTACAGAAAAAAAGAAAACCCTCCTGCTCTTAAAAAAAAACCAATTTGGTTATTGGAAGAAAATGGTCAGTTTTCTAGATAATTTTTGAGCTGTGGTAGAGATTTTAATAAAGAATAATATGCTACAAAACGGAGTAAAAAATTATTTCCTTCCTACACAACGTTTTCTCCCCATTTAATTGCATGAGATTTCTCCACAAGGCCATGTTTGACTTCGTTTTATAACATCATTTGAATAATTACCTTTATTATGGTATTGTTTAGTGTGCTCCAGAACGGCTGGAGGCTGACCTCTGGAGATTACAGGTTTACCAGGCATTCCTACTAACCTTTACCTTTATTTTTTTTGCTCTTCTGTTAAATAGTTTCACTCTGGAATAAATTCACAGCTTCCATGCTATGGTGGCATTTCACAATGCTGTTAAAATGCTAAGACGTCCCTGGAAAGTCATGTTGGGAGAAGAGGTATTACATAGACATATTAAGGCCAGCATGAGTTCTATCCATATAACAGATGATTTTTTCTGGATAATAATTAGTTACACGGTTATGGATTGCAGTTATGAGTTCTTTTATTCATGTGGTCTTATTGTGTCTAATCTGAGTCTCAATCCCAATGTTATTTGTTCAGTTTCTCAAAAATATTACTGTCTGGAAAAGCTGTAACTCTGTGCACAGCACTTTGCAGGTGAAGAGCTGACTGAAAGAATGTGACAGCAGAACCTGAGGCATCAACAGGAAGACGTGTCTTCAGCTATATGGAGGACTCACTTGATTTCATATTCATTTCCTACTCAATGTTACAAACAGCAGTTTATGCCACAGTGTCACTGGGAGCAGGTGGTTCTCTGAAGTTTTCAGAACAAGTGGCTATACACATTTCAGTCAATGTCTGTCTCCACAGGGACAGAAGAAAGGTTAGAAAAAATACTTCATTTTAGTCATGCCACCTCTTTCAGCCATAGATATGATTAGGTGCTCTTAAAAAAGCTTTTGCAGAAATGTCACTGTGCCTTTATCTATCAATTTAGGTATCTGTCTATAGAAACATAGAATCATTTTGGTTAAGACCCTTAAGATCATTGAGTCCAACTGTTAACCCAGCACTGCCAAGTCCATCACTAAACTCTGCCCCGAAGTGCCACATCTACTTGTCTTTCAAATACCTCCAGGGATGGTGATTCCATCTCTTCCCCGCGCAGCCTGTTCCACTGCTTGACAGCCCTTTCTGGGAAGACTTTTTTCCTAATATCCAATCTAAACCTCCCTTGGCACAGCTTGAGGCCATTTCCTCTTGTCCTATCACTTGTTACATGGGAGAATGGACTGACCCCCAGCTTGCCACAACCTCTTTTTAGGCAGTTGTAGAGAGCAATAAGGTATCCCCAGAGACTCCTTTTCTCCAGGCTAAACAACCCTAGTTCCCACAACAGCTCCTCAGAATACTTGTGCTCTAGGTCTCTTCACCAGCTTCATTGCCCTTCTTTTTCATGCTCCAGCACCTCAATGTCCTCCTTGTAGGGAGTGGCCCAAAACAGAACGTAGTATTTGAGGTGTGGCGTCACCACCGCCAAGTGGCAGTCACTTCCTGCTGGCTACAATATCTCTGATACAAACCAAGAACAATGTACCCTCAGCAAGTTGGCTGGTG
>NW_008618795.1:3301-4291 GCF_000691845.1 Merops nubicus | reverse complement strand
CATCCCCTGATTCTGTTCCATGGCAGCTCGGGGACTGCTGGGACACTCCAGCTCAGGAGCTTCTCCTCCAAGGATACTGACAGTGAACATTCCCCCGCCGCTCTCCCCGGACTTCCCCACGAACTCGAGCTAGGAGAAGACAGAAAGAACCATTCAGCCCATCCCAAAGGAACAATCCTCCTCATTTCCTCAATATCTCCATGGTAAAAAGCACTAAATACATATTTTATGTTAAAAAAAAGAGAAATCTCTCTGCTCTTAGCCCAAAAACATCGGCTAGATATTTTTTTTTTGACCCTTTTTTGGTGTTTTTAAGCCTCATCCTCAAGAGGCAGCAGCTCAGGACACGGGAGCTCAGCTGTGGAGCAGCACTTTGCTTTTTTAAGCACCCAAATCCTCACTTTGGGGTGACAAATCCACGTTTCTCACCGGGTCATCTGCCAGCAGTGTGAGGTACTGGTCCAGGACCTGCTTGGAGATGTTGTACCCAGCAGGGAGCGACCTGAAGATCTACAGGAGGATGGAGAGGTTGGGGTTGGGGATGGAATAAGCAGCTTTGGGCTGTTTGTGAGGGGGTTTAGGGGGGTTTTTCCAACCTCACCCAGCCCTGGGGAGAGGCCAAGGGCTCGGCTGGGCTCTGAGGGGCAGGATCTGACCTCGTTGGAGGAGAGGGGGTGGGTGTAGGGCGCGTTGGAGGCCGTGGTCACCTCGCTCATCCTCAGCATCGTCCGCACGACCTCGCTGCTGGTCTGGAAGTGGAGAGGAGGGTGGGGAAGGAAAATGAGGGGGAGGGACCCTCCCTGGTGATGGGGAGGACCTCCCGGGTGGGCCCAAGGGCATGAGGAGCCCCCAGGGGAGGGTGCTGAGGGCCACCTGCCTGGTCCATGCGGTTGGCCACGGCGCTGACGATGCCCTGGTCGCGGAAGTGCTGGTGGAAACGGTCGATGTTCACCTGCCAGTAGATGCCATCGTCGGGGGCAGCCTGGGGGC
>NW_008618795.1:1893-2874 GCF_000691845.1 Merops nubicus | reverse complement strand
CAAAAAGTAGAGGACCCACAAAAATTGAGAAGAGGCACAAAAATTGAGGGAGAGGAGCTACAAAAAATGAGGGTGTAGAGGCACAAATATTGAGGGAGGAAAAGGTACAAAAATTGAGGGAGGAAAAGGCACAAAAACTGAGGGAGAAGAGGCACAAAAATTGAGGGAGAAAATGTACAAAAATTGAGGGAGGAAAAGGTACAAAAATTGAGGGAGAGGAGCTACAAAAAATGAGGGTGTAGAGGCACAAATATTGAGGGAGGAAAAGGTACAAAAATTGAGGGAGAGGAGCTACAAAAAATGAGGGTGTAGAGGCACAAATATTGAGGGAGGAAAAGGTACAAAAATTGAGGGAGAGGAGCTACAAAAAATGAGGGTGTAGAGGCACAAATATTGAGGGAGGAAAAGGTACAAAAATTGAGGGAGAGGAGCTACAAAAAATGAGGGTGTAGAGGCACAAATATTGAGGGAGGAAAAGGTACAAAAATTGAGGGAGAGGAGCTACAAAAAATGAGGGTGTAGAGGCACAAATATTGAGGGAGGAAAAGGTACAAAAATTGAGGGAGAGGAGCTACAAAAATTGAGAGAGAGGGGCTACAAAAGTTAAGGGAGAGGCACAAAAATTGAGGGAGAAAAGGCACAAAAATTCAGGGAGAGGAGCTACAAAGAATTCAGGGACAGGAGCTACAAAAATTGAGGGAGAAAAAAGCACAAAAATTGAGGGAGAAAAGGAACAAAAATTGAGGGAGGAAAAGGCACAAAAATTGAGGGAGAAAAAGGCACAAAAATTCAGGGAGGAAAAGACACAAAAAATAAAATTGAGGGAGAAGAGGCACAAAAATCAAGAGGGAAGAGGCACAAAAATTGAGGGAGAAAGAGGCACAAAAATGGAGAGAATCCCCCAAAACTGAATCCCCCCCAACTGAGAGAATCCCCCAAAACCGAAGGAAAGGAGCCACCAAACAGAGAGATTGAACAAAA
>NW_008618795.1:0-1770 GCF_000691845.1 Merops nubicus | reverse complement strand
GCACAAAACTGAGGGAGAGAAGCCACAGAACTGAGAGGAAGGAGCCAGAAAATGGAGAGAATCCACAACTCTGAAGGCAAGAAGTCACCACATGGAGAGAGGAGCCACAAAACTGAAGGAGAGGAGCCACAAACTGCTGAGAATCCACCCAAACTCAGAGAGGCACCACCCCACCACTCATTTTTTGCCCCAGGGGAAGGTGCTGGGGCAGATCCAGCCCCAGCTTCACCTTCCAGCCCCAGCAGGTGGCTTTGGTGGCCTCAGTACCTCGGGGCTTTCCCCATCTTGCTTCTGCTTCTTGGCCCTGGGCTCCCCGGTCTCCTCCTCCTCCTCGCAGGAGCGGCGTCGCTTCCCCTGGCCTGGACAAGGGGGTGGGGGTGGGCTGCCCAGCCATGGCCCTGGCACTGCCCTCAGGGGGTCCCCAGAACCAGCTGGAGCACCCAAGGACTGGTCAATAACCAGCTGGTAGCACCCAAAAATCAACCTCCAAATGCTCCAGTAACCAGCTGGGAGCACCCAAAGATTGGTCCCCAAACATCCCACCACTCACCAGTTGGTAGCACCCAAGGATTGACCCCCAAACATCTCAGTAACCAGTTGGTAGCACCCAAAAATGAACCTCCAAATGCTCCAGTAAGCAGCTGGGAGCACCCAGGGATTGACCTCCCAACATCTCAGTAACCAGTTGGTAGCACCCAAAAATCAACCTCCAAATGCTCCATTAACCAGCTGAAGCACCCAAGGATTGACCCCCAAACATCTCAGTAACCAGTTGGTAGCACCCAAAAATGAACCTCCAAATGCTCCAGTAAGCAGCTGGGAGCACCCAGGGATTGACCTCCCAACATCTCAGTAACCAGTTGGTAGCACCCAAAAATCAACCTCCAAATGCTCCATTAACCAGCTGAAGCACCCAAGGATTGACCCCCAAACATCTCAGTAACCAGTTGGTAGCACCCAAAAATGAACCTCCAAATGCTCCAGTAAGCAGCTGGGAGCACCCAGGGATTGACCTCCCAACATCTCAGTAACCAGTTGGTAGCACCCAAAAATCAACCTCCAAATGCTCCATTAACCAGCTGAAGCACCCAAGGATTGACCCCCAAACATTCCAGTAATCAGTTGGCAGCACCCAAAAATCAACCTCCAAATGCTCCAGTAACCAGCTGGGAGCACCCAAGGATTGGTCCCCAAACATCCCACCACTCACCAGCTGGGAGCACCCAAGGATTGACCCCCAGACATTCCACTAACCAGCTGGGAGCACCCAAAGATTGGTCCCAAAACATCTCACCACTTACCAGCTGGGAGCACCCAAAGATTGACCCCCAACATATCAGTAACCAGTTGGTAGCACCCAAAAATCAACCTCCAAATGCTCCATTAACCAGCTGAAGCACCCAAAGATTGATCCCCAAACATCTCACCACTCACCAGCTGGGAGCACCCAAGGATTGACCTCCCAACATCTCAGTAACCAGTTGGTAGCACCCAAAGATTGACCCCCAAACATCCCACCACTTACCAGTTGGTAGCACCCAAAGATTGACCCCCAAAGACCTCTATAACCAGCTGGTAGCACCCAAGGATTGACCTCCCAAAATCTCAGTAACCAGCTGGTAGCACCCAAGGATTGGTCCCCAAACATCCCACCACTTCCCACCTGGCAGCCCCCAAAGACTGACCCCCAAATCCCCCAGAACCAGCTGGAATCCCCCAAAGACTGCCCCCCACCCACCCCACCAATAACCACCTGGCAGCACCCCAACC
>NW_008618794.1:2673-5007 GCF_000691845.1 Merops nubicus | reverse complement strand
TGGTCCGCTGATGGTCCTTGTCTGCTCTTGCAGTGATTAGGAGAGGGAGGGAGTTCTTCCAAAAAGTTTTTGGCGTGCACCAAAGTTGTCCCCCTCTCAGCTGGTCCTGCAGCCAAGCAGAGAGTGTCCCATCTGGGTCACCAAATTGATGTGTGGAAACAAACTCTAACTCTGGGAGGGTTAGAAAGCAAGTATGTTTGTTATGGCACTGAATGCAAGGGGGATCGGTCCTCCAAACTTGCACACCTAAGGGACAGGTAGCTGGGATTATATGGGGTAAAATCATACATAATCATTAGGATTCCAAGAGAAGGTGGAGCTATTACAATTAGTTAATTATCATAAATCCCCTCCTTTTTGCGCTTGCGCATTGCCCTCCGGTGGTAGTCTTGAGGGTCTTCAGGGAGAAAGGCTGTATGTCTTCCTCACGGTGTACTTTTCACCCTTGGCACAAGATGCTGAGTTGTCTGGTCCTTCCTGGTTTGCACACAGCTGTGGGGCTTAATGAGCAATTAAGTTCCTGCTTCAAACTTATACAAGACAGATAGTTCCTGTTATCTAATCTACAAGGACATACTCTATTGCTTAGCTATGCCTATACATCTGGCGTTTCTCTACTTTGTATTGCTCAGCTGTGGGGACTTGGAGCTACAGGAGCAGAGCTGGGTGCTACAGAAAGGAATGCTTATACTTGCTGAATAGTATTTCAGTGCAGTTTTTGACACCACTTAATGCTACTCATTTTAGGTACCACTCAATTTAAATTATAAAAGAAAAACAACTTGATGTGCATGCTCTACATATAAGAATGGTTATGTAATGGAGGGAGGTTAGTTCAATTAGGGGAGCTGAAGCGAATCATGTGTGCTGATTCATGCTGGTAAGGCCTGGGGATGTAAGCACCCCCAGGCATCCCCCCCATCACTTGCACAAAATGCAGCACTATAACTTTCCAAAGCACATCTTGTAGAGGAAGCATGCATTTTCTTTTAGCAATCAGAATGTACCCATGTATATATTTTGATCTCACAGTTGTTGGGGGATTTGATATATTGCTTATATAGAACTTGTTTAGCATAACTTGCTTAGCATTAGTAGCTAAATTTGCTGAAGCCTTAAGCCTGAAGCTGTGAACTTTCACCTAGATATGTTGAACTATTATTAGTCAAGTGAAAGAAGACCCCAGATACAGAAGTTACATTCATTAACAGAAGCTGCAACCTTAGAGATAAGAAACAGCCCACCTAGAGACAGTGAAAAGATCTAATGAAGAACAGGAAGACCCCAGACCCTAATATTACTACTGGTCTGAACTGTCACATGAGAGGTGGGGAATTTAGATTGCAAGGGTAAAATTGCCCAGGTATTTCTTTGTTCGAGGTCTCTCTTTGGAGGCTGTAGTGCTATTAATAGAAAGGACCTTATAGAAGAATCTTTTTTTGGCTTAATGATTGAGGAGAAAGCTAGAGTCGAACCCTGCTATGATGGCTGGCATGCGTAATCACACACACACCCGCCCCCCCGACTACAACTCCCAGAATGCACCGAGCAGTTGAACCGCGCCCCCCGTAGTGTGAAAGGTGACTACCGTCACTTCCACTGCGTGGTGCAGGCCGGGAATGTGAGTCGTGATTGGCTGGTGTCTGCCCCGCTTTTCATAGTGCTGGGGAGCAGGAAGCAGTAACGGCGGAGGGAGTGTGTTAGGGCTTCTTGTGGTGAGTACTTAGCCGAGATGTGTCCCGGCCGGGGATTGAAAAGAGATTGATTTAATGCGCGCTTTGATGACGTAATAACGACTAACGAGGCAGTGGTGCTGCTAAACGCATGGCTTGGGCTGGCACCGGTCGGGTTCCTTCATTGGAGGCGCCCCCGTGGGATACTCGCGCCTGCCGGCGGTCGCCCACACTGCTCTCGGAGCGCCCATGCCCGGTGGGCACTGGGCGGTGTCTAGGCCTTCCACCTTCTCTTGCTCCTGGGACTCTCATTGGCTCTTCTGCTTGGGGCGGGCACTGATGTCGCCTTACTCGTCGCCAGCTCGTGGGCTGTAGCTGGGGAAAGCCGCGGCTGACCAGGGGGTACGCAAGCTGAAGCTCGGAGGCGGCACGCGCGGCCGTGAGAGGTTCCGGCGGGGTGGGGCTGGGCCAGGCCTGGCCTCCGAGAGCTCCGCGGAGCTTCGGGCCGGTGAGGATCGCAAGGGGCACCGACGGCACATCGTGGCTCCTCCTCGCAGCCGCTATGGACAGCGAGAGGCCTCTCCTGCCCCTTGGCAATGTGTCACTCGGTGTGTGCTCGGCTCCGCAGGGGGTGGGTGGCCTGATATAACCCTTCTGCCCC
>NW_008618794.1:1282-2629 GCF_000691845.1 Merops nubicus | reverse complement strand
CTGAGAGGGGACTGAGAGGCTGGTTCACATCCTTGCTCCGTGGTTGTTATTTCTGAAGAAAAGTATATAACAAAGTGCACAATAAGTTCTCATGCCTGTGTTATCTTAAAGCAATCACTGCTGTTACCTAACAAATCCCTCTCATTCTCCTTTCCTGAGATGGCTACAATGATATGGCCATGGTTTGGCCAGGGCTCAGTCTGCTGATCTGTGTTGTCTGAATTGCCACAACTCTGCTCTGCCTGCCTGCGTTGGTGTACAATCCATATAGGCAAAGAAAACAAATGTCTAGTGCCTAAAATAAGGAGTTCCTCTTGAAGTCCAGGAGTATGGAAATAATAAAATAGCTTAATTGAGGTAGATTTATAAGAACAGATCTGAAAATTGCATGCATATCATCTGAGATGCATCTAGTGTCAGAAGTTGATGCAGTTAAGTCAGTAGTTGATTGTGGAGATGGGGTCTTCCAAGAAAATCTAGGCAAATAAGTGAATTAGTCTAGTTTCCATCACTCATCTATGAGCCTGCATATAAGCATCAACTTGGATCACCTCTGCCGCCTTGTTTTTTCTCTGAGGATTCTGCCTTTTACTTCTTGCTCCAAAGTAGTCATGCTCTCATTGAACATATGCTGTTCTGTTGGTCTTTCTTCTGCAATATCACTGAGTTTAAAATGAGAATACTCAATGAATGCTGCAACTGTATTTAGATATGTGATAATTCACTTTCTTTTTTAACTAGTCTTGTGTTAATTTACGACAACAAATTACCTATTTTAAATTATTTTCTCATTCATGATTTTCAGTGTTCTGAGACTGAAACTTTAACATTTCCACATTTCCTAGATTGGGGGGCTTGCTCTGTTCCTTTGAAGTTGGTGTTTTTTTTTTTTTTTTTTTTTTTTGTAAGATCTTCCTACAAACATGCAATTTGGAAGTAAATTTTGGATAGGTGGAAAACATGAGATCTGGGGGTCAAAATTTTGTTTAGTTTAACTTTTAGGGTATTACACTTTTAACTGTAAATTATCTATCCTTGTACAATGTGTCAAAAATGGGCAAGAAGAATTAAACAGTGAAGTAAATGGCTGACAACTTTCCACAGGAGACTTATTATTTACTATTTATTTTATCATTACAGATGAGGTGAAGTCAAGGTAGCAGCATTCTCTCCCTTCAACCTCACTTTCCCCCTTGACCTCACAAGATCCTGATATGTATTTCTGCATCTGTTTAACAAAGCAGTGATAGCAGATAGAACTAGACTTCCATAAGCAGTTGCTTCTGCTCTTTTTTCATGCTCTTGGCAAAATAACTTCTCCATGGAACTGTTTTTTTTCGATGCAAG
>NW_008618794.1:0-1251 GCF_000691845.1 Merops nubicus | reverse complement strand
AAGAGTGTGTTTTGTGGTAAAAATAGGAATTCCACAATTTCCTTTACTTGCTGTCTGTTAGTCATAAGAGAATAACTCTACTTTTATGACAATGAGGTAACTCTTCACCTCTCTACTTCTGCTGAAACCCATATACCAGTATGCATGTGTGTTGGAAATGAGGTAGAATTTACAGAGCTGCACAGGGGAGTTAGCAAGCATGGTAACATAAGCTTGGATGTAGTTAGTACATGTAAGGAACAGGTTTGTGCTCAGGACCTTACAATACCAATCACACACAAAAAAACTGCACCAAAAGTTAGCGAGCACTTGCTATTCTTCTAGCACTCTGAAGATAACTGCTTCTCTGCCATGCCAGAATTTTTCCTCTTTATATTTGGTGTTTGATTTTATATTAGCTGCTCTCATCACTTTATTCCTTTTGTCCATACTAAGTATAACAATATAGCAAAGGGTATGTCTCAAATGGACTCTATGATTTTAAAGGTCTTTTTCTATCTAAACAATTCTAACTGCTAACCTAACTCTACCAAGTCCACTGCTAAAACCATGTACCTGAGCACCTCAATGTTTCTTGTATTGAGGTACCCAAAACTGAACACAGTACTCAAGGTGTGGCCTCACCAGTTCTGAGTACAGAGAGATGATTACTTCCCTAGTCCTGCTGGACACCATTTCTGATACAAGCCAGGATGCTCTTGGCTTTCTTGGCCACCTGGGCGCACTGCTAGGTCATAGTTGTTGATCAGTACCCCCAGGTCCTTTTCTGTGAGGCAGCTTTCCAGCTACTCATTCCCAAGACTGTAGCATTGCCTTGGGGTTGTTTTGGCCCAAATACAGGACCCAGTACTTGGTCCTGTTGAACCTCATACTACGGGCCTTGGTCCATGGATCCAGCCTGTCCAGATCCCTCTGTAGAGCCTTCCTATTCTCAAGCAGATGAGTACTTATGTCCAACTTGGTGTCATCTGCAAACATACTGAGGGTGCACTCTAGTCTCTGATCAAGATAACTGATAAAGACATCAATCAGAAGAGGCCCCAATATTGAGCCCTGGAGAACACCACTTGTGATTGGTCACCAACTGGATTTAACTCCATTCACCACCACTCTTGGGGCTCAGCCCGTGGGGCCCAGCCCCCCCGGCCAGTGTTTTCCCCGGCAGAGTGTAGGCCCATCTAAGCCATGAGCAGCCATTTTTTTCATAAGAATGCTGTGGTAAATAGTATCAAAGGCTTTACTGAAGTCCAG
>NW_008618793.1:313-933 GCF_000691845.1 Merops nubicus | reverse complement strand
CGCCCCTGGCAGCTGCTGCCGCGTCCCAGCTCTGTGCAGGGGCAGGGACTCTCCCCGGCCCTGACGCGGCCCCGCTGCGGCTCTCGTCCCCAGGTACAGGATGGTCAGATCACCCACATCCAGTATGAGCAGGGCGGCCAGTTCCTCCCAGAGCCGCAGGTGAGGTGCAGCTGCCGAGAGATGGGCTCTGAGCACGCAGCTGGAGTGAGAGGGTGTGAGGTGGGAGGGTTCACGTGGGCTGGTGGCAGAGCAGTGCTCTGGGAGGGACCCCGCCCCTCGCAGACGCCCCTGTTCCCCCGGCAGATCCAGTACATGCCCGTGTCGCCGGAGCAGCAGCTCGTCACGCAGGCGCAGCTGGAAGCAGCCGCGCACTCGGCGGTGTCAGGTAGGAGCCGGGCCGAGCTCCGGCGTCGCTCTGCTGTCACTCTGGCGTAGCTCACGGGGCTTCCGTGTAGTCCTGGCCATCCTGTCCCTCTCTGGGTGCCAGGTGCTCAGTCCTGCCTGTGACGCCCTGGCCTTGGCACGGCTCTGCCTGCGCAGGCTGCTTGGTGGCTGTCACGGGCAGGGTTGGCACACGGCCGTGCCATGGTCCTTGGCAGCTGTGCCATGCCATGCCGGGG
>NW_008618793.1:0-296 GCF_000691845.1 Merops nubicus | reverse complement strand
GGGGAGCATCCGGCGTGGGTCCAGCCTCAGTGTCTGAGGAGAGACATTTGCTGTCTCCAGTGTCAGTTCTGGAGCGGCACCAGCTCCCTGGGGATGAGCTTCTGCAGGGTGACGTCCTGGTGTGTGTTGGGTGGAGTCAGGTGCCCTGCCAGAGCCTGTCCTGAGTCACTGTGGCCCTTGTGCTGGTGTTGATTGCCTTTGTGCCGATATCCTACATCTGGGGTGAACGTGGAGGGATCGCTGTGCGGCCCCTGCCCTGGGCACGCGGCGGCACCGACCCCTCTCCCCTCTCCTCG
>NW_008618792.1:1352-1916 GCF_000691845.1 Merops nubicus | reverse complement strand
GGGGTGTCCCTGACCGGTGCAATACCGAGGGCTGCTCCCAGAACCGCAGCGTCCCCCTCGGTGTCCCGCTTGGCTTCGTGCCGGCTCCCAAACGCGCTGGATGCATGAGGCTGGGAGGGGGTGAGGGGTGTTCTCAGGGGTCCCCTCCACCCCTGGGCAGCTCAGCTGCAGCCCCCAGCCTCTGCCAGCCGTGCCAAGGGCTCTGGCACTTGCCGGAGCAGCTCCAGGCTCCCGCCTGTGCAGGGGAGCAGCGGCGCGGGCAGATCTCCAGAGAAAGGGCTAAAAGCCGCTGCGGGAGGGGGTTTGGGCGGCTGGAAGCCGGGAGAATCCTCTTCCCATCTTTGCAGTCTCCTCCTTGGCTTGCCCGAGTCACTCCTTGCTCAAAACCGACCTTCCCTGGACACCCCTCTGAGCGTGTGGCTGCAAGCACAGGCTCAGCTCTCCCCATCACCACCCAGCAGTGCCCACCGAGTCTTATCTTAGCCTCTTAGAGTCTCCGAAATTGGCGTTAGGAGCCTCCTGTGCTGCTGCTGGGAAGCCACACGGCAGGAGACAAGGATGGGG
>NW_008618792.1:436-1211 GCF_000691845.1 Merops nubicus | reverse complement strand
GAACCCCCTTTCTCCGTGCTCTCCCAAATCCCTGGAGCTTGGCTTGGCCAGGCTGGATCTGGAGTCCTCCTGCTGAGCCAGGTTTATGTAAGCGCCGATTTGCAGCGTCAAGAGATGCCTAAAAATCAGCTTGTCTTTGGGAAAACGTCTAAAAATGTGGCCTGTGGCCCAAGGCTGTGCTGGTAGCTCGGGATTTGTCCTGGTCCCAGCCCCTTGGAGAGATCCTGCCATCCCTCACCTGCTCTCAGCTTGGCCTCGAGTCCCTGCCGAGCACTTTCCAGGAGTGAGGATGGAGCAGGAACGTCTGAAGGCACCATCACGATGCCCTTGGTGGTGGCATCGAGCACTCGGGTGGCACCAAGAGCTCCCCTGCAGCTCAGGAGGTGCTGTGCCCTCCCCTGGCACCCTCGGCAGGGTGCTGGGCCCCGCTCAGCCCCACGGTGTGACAGGTCTGGATCTCCTGTCGTTGGCATCCTCGGCAAAGGTGCTGAGCCCACCCCGGGAGGTGGCACCGGGGGGGCTGTGGGTGGGCACGGCGTGTTCAGACCACGGGCAACACTTCCCTCCTCGTGCCACGTGGAAAGGGAGCTGGCCTCGGGTAACACCACTTGTTCCAAGAGCCAGGGAGTGGGGAAGAGAGATGAATTCCAGCCTCCTGGAGAGCCAGGGGCCTCATCCTGTGCCACTCACAGCCCCACGGCCAGCGTGAGCTGGCTGGGGAGCGCTGGGCTGACGGGCTGTGCTGGCTGGCAGGCTTAACCTTGGCCCATCACCC
>NW_008618792.1:0-377 GCF_000691845.1 Merops nubicus | reverse complement strand
CAGCCGCTCGCCATGGCCCTGGCAGACGACACGGGCTGTGCCAAACCCAGCGAGGAGCTTCCCTTCCCCGAGATCATCGAGCTCAACGTGGGGGGGCAAGTCTACATCACCCGCCACCCCACCCTGGTCAGCGTGCCCGGCTCGCTCCTCTGGGAGATGTTCACCCAGAAGAACGTGCGGGCGCTGGCCCGTGACAGCAAGGGCAGGTTCTTCGTGGACAGGGATGGGTTTCTCTTCCGTTACATCCTGGACTACCTGAGGGACCAGCAGCTGGTGCTGCCCGAGCACTTCCCGGAGCGCGGGCGCCTGCGGCGGGAGGCCGAGTACTTCGTGCTGCCCGAGCTGGTGAAGCTGCTGGCCCCTAAACTCAGCAAGCA
>NW_008618791.1:7959-69713 GCF_000691845.1 Merops nubicus | reverse complement strand
CCGAGTGACCGTGCTGGGCTCGTTCCGCTGCCTGCGGGGTGCGCTCCGAGACACGAGCTTGGCTTCTGGGGGCTAAAGAGGTCACCGATTTCTTACTTGCCTTGCACTGTGTTTTCAGAAAAGATCCTGAGTTTGGACTAGTTTTGTTTATTTTTCTTTGTGGCAGTTTGTCTCGTACAACGAGAAGCTGTTGGGCGGTCAGGTGTCTTACAGTTCTGACCCATTCCCCGAAGTCACTAGTCTTGGAAAGTAGGGGCTTCCTAAAGCAAACCCAGTTGTTATTTTGTCCCGAGCGAGGGCAGCTGGCCTCTGGCACACTTTCCATTCCCTGTGTGTGCTTGTGTGTGTCTTTCTCTAGCAGGTACTCTTCTTCCTATCGTCTTCCATAGCTCCTTTGCCTTCGTGCCACACTCCTTGTTTTGATTTCTTGGTGCTTATTCGCTTTTCACCTTTCTAGGTCTTTGGTCATAGATTTTTTTTTTTTTTTTTTTTAAATTTCATTTCAGTATTACTTGAAGTACTTAAAAAACAGGTAGTGAATGGTATAAACAAGCCGCCTGTTGAATATTTTTCAGTAAATTCTTTTGTAGTGCTGTAATTGTTCCGGTTTTCATGAGTTTTATTTACGTTGTGCCTGATAGCAACTTCTAGAGTCCCAATAGAAACACTGACAGATGAAACCAGGCTCTTCCACCACCCGTGTCCCGTTTTCACCTCCATCCCTGCCCTCCCCCACAAACACTTGCATTGCTAAATCATGCATTTGGATCACTGTGCTCTCTGGTTGACTAAATCATACAGAGACAAGATGTTTATTTGAGAAAGAAGGCAAAGGGCTGATTGTATGTTCAAGACGCTGTCCTTTCTCCTCGCTTCTGAAATCCTTGTGTAGGTCCTGGGAAATGACTCCTCTCTGCTTGAGAAGATATTGCACAGGTTCCTTTGCTGCTGCGCATACTTTTTTTTTTTTTTTTTCCTGTCTTGTGGAGTAATATTTGAGGTTTTGAATGTTGTTTGGGGCTTTGTTTTAAATCACGTAATGCCAAAACCAATTGTAAAGAAATGTCGGTTTCAATCAGTAACTAGGGTATCTACACAAACTTCAGAGAGCTTTCTTTTCCTTCCCCAGTATTAATGGAAATTTATGTAGGAATGTTAGCTTCTACGTGTCTCCTTAGCAACGTGAATCCTTTGCCCCTTCTCCCTGTCTCCTGAAATAGTATCCCCTTGATTGCAGAAAGACTTTTCAGATGGCTTGAATGAGAACCTGCTTCAAATCCCCACCCCCCCACCTCCGCACACGCTTGATTGGACTCCCCCCCACCCCCAATCCGTCTCCCGCCATGCATGTGTGTATGCACACATAAGTGGGACATTAGAAAAGCAGGACAGCTTATGGAACAGCATAAAAAGACACTAATCTCTTTTGCTGCTTTATTGGTCACATGTCTGTTTATGGGAAGGTGGAAGATGAATGCTTGAGTTAGGAATGAGATGTAGTTTTGTTGGGTACTGTGTGTTGAAAATTTGTCCTGGTGCTTTCTTCTATCCTGTGCAAAAATTCCTGTCTGTCCAGTTTTATTGAAGTTCCTTGAATGAGCTTTACTCATTTTCCTCAGATGCTTTCCAATCTAGTGGAGCCAGGTTTCATGAGCTACTGGGGAAGAAGCGAATGCTTGTTTTATTTGAGGTGACTGGAGTAAGCCCTTCACGTTTCCCACGTGTAGCACATAATGCTGCACTCTGAGGAGACCTGAAACATGAGAAACTGCAGTTCTCCCTTTGCCTTCTACTAGTGCATTACAATTCCCATTAAAGTCAATAGGAAGGCTCCCAGTACGTTCACCAAGTTGGATTTGGTTTATATTTGAAACCATTTTGTGTGCTTGCCTTAATATTTTAAGTGCACTTTCCTCCTACAGCGAGAATCCAGCAAGTGGTGTATTTTGGAGATAGCAGAGAGCTCCCACAGGGAAAGCTCTTTCAGCTTGATACTGGTGCAAACAGCCTTGTAGCTAGCTAGCTGTGAAAAGCAGTAGTATGTACAGGAAAAAAAAAGCATCTTCATCCATAGTTTTAAGAGATTTACTTCATCATCCCTTGAAGGAGAGCACCTCAAGTGACACCATCAAGGGCAAGCTCATGCTAGAGGCTGTTAAAGCATATTCGAGGTTTAATTAAAAATCTTTGTTGTAATTAGATGTAGGACCCCTGACTGCTATCAAAAGGGCAATTTAATAGTGGAGAGCAGAAGGAAATGTACAGAGCATGATTACATTGGCTGTTATAGTTGGAAAAAATCCCTCGGTTTTCCATAAGCATTGCTAGTGCTTGAAGTATGTATTCTTGCATTCATTCGTTCATTCACTGGTTTGAGGACTATTTTTTATAGCTTGCAAGCCATTCTTTGCCCTCGTACGACTTTGAAAGTTGTGTAAGTAATTCACAATATTGGTGGCTCAAGTATGTAAAATAATGAGTCAAATTAATTTTTAGACATCTGAAGATTACAAAATAACTCATCCTAATTTGTTTTTTTTTTTTTTTTTGAGTATTTTATGGTCTATGTAAATCACCTGTTCAGACTTTTTCCTGTAACTGCAGGAGCTAGGAGGGTATTCTTGCACATCCCTTGTCTCCTTTTCCCTTGATGAAATTTTAAAATTCCCACCAATAGCAACTTCTGGAGATGAAGAATTAACAAAGTTGCTGATATAGAAGGCTTCATGATAAAATGTTGAGATCCAGCAATGCTCCTTTACAGCTTCACCACTTCTCTGGGCATAAAAGTGTTTTCTATAATCAAAGTTTAGCTTGGTAATGCACAAGTTATCTTTAAGTCAGCTATGTTTTAAACTCATGTGCCAAATCAAAAACAGACAAACAAACAAAAGAAACAAACACACACTTGGAGGGTTTGGACTGTTCCTTTGGTGTCTTTAAACAAATTTTCTATATAATAAACCTCATTTGAAGTGGATTGTGTATAATTTGTGATAGCTCATTTGCAGATTTGTTTAGAGGCATGGATGAATATTTATTTCTATCACAGCACCTGCCTAAAATTAAATGCTGGTGTATCTGTACCTGTGCAGATAATTTTCTTCTTCTTGCAGAATTAATAACAGTAAATTTGGATTTGTGCAGCCATTATAGTTTTTTACATCAAAGATAGACAAATATGATGTGGAAGACATGAATGCTTCCATAGAATCTGATCTGCACATAAACTTTGTTTATTTTGCCTTCAGTACACATCTATGCTGTTCATAGAAAACAATGACTCCTTTGCAGTGTTTAAGTTTATTGGGAAAGTAGCGTATATAAAAATATCTTCAAATGGTTTCCCACTGATGAATTGTCTTCATTCTGATGAATGGGGTTATATGGCTGGTTACTTAAAAACCTGTGTATTTTTTATGCAACATTTAATTTTCTTAAAGAATATTATACTCTTCAACAACTGCTGGTGAATGTTTGAAAGACAAAACATTCTCAAGGAAATACAGAGAGAGACCCCACTGCACCTTTTTAAAATGAGTGGTGAACAAGCCATAAAGGTAAGCTTAATTTACAGCATAGTACAGTAAAGCAACTTGAGTCTAGTTTTATGCTTATAATTATCTTCTAATTTTTTCTTAAATAAAAAAAAAGCATCATAGACTGTTCATTCAGTAGCACTTGAAGGGGTTTAACCTTAATTATACATTAGACACAGATATCTGAATTGACATGGCTCAGTAGTCTTGGATGGTATCTGCTTGTTTTTAATCTAAGGAGTTTTTCCAAGGGGAAGTTGCTAGCTCAAAAGCAGCTTCCTCATTAGAAGATCTGGATCATTGCTCAGAGTTGATGTTGACAATATTTCTAAAAAGCTCAGCAATGCTGGTAGTTTGCTATAAAATAACATAAGAAGAACAAATGTAATATTACGAAGTCTGACGTAAGTAGCTCATACAATTTAAGGAAGGATTAATAAAACATTTCTTCTGGTTTTGAAAATTGTAGTCTATCATTTTGCATATTAGTGTCTTTAATAATCACCCCCAACACTTTACCTGAAGGCAGATATAAAATCAAAAGCCATAATATTTCAAACTCTGTGTCTAAGACCCTGAGCAAGCTTATGGAACTTTGAAGTTGAGTCTTACTTGGAAATTTGCCCAGCTTTCCCTGGGGAGCTGGACTAGATGACCTCCAGAGGTCCTTCCCAACCTACATTATTCTGTGATTCTATGATGGCTGATATTCTATTTATGCCTGATGTCTGCATGGCTGCTTCAATGTGTTCAACATTGCTTGAATGTATTAACTACCTCTCACAGTAGCTCCAGACAGAATATTTTAAGGTATGCTCCCTCTTACAAATGGACCAATTATTTTAGCCACAAATTTACCAAGCCCATGCTCTGTGAGAGCAGCAGATCTGAGATTCTGGTTCAGTAATCTGGACCTTTTAGTATGAGGGAGGCTACCATTTCAGCCACCCTTCTCCAAACAGCTAAGAGATGTGGTTACAGCACATTTGTGTGAGTTTATCTGATCAGGTCAAGAACACCATACACCTTGTCATTGATAATATTTTTAAATAAATAAAGGAAGGAATTCTGACTTCTAGCCTTAGAGGGTTATGCTTACTGCTGCTGTTTGTTACAACTTTAAAATCAGTCATTAACCCTGTTGCTTTAAATCTTGTTTATTAAATAAAGAATTCTTGCACCAGTAAGTTAAAAGATGTTCCTTGTATTAGGGGTAATATAAGTGGTTTAAATATTTGATGTGATTTTATATTTAGAATTGCTTAGAGAGTAACCTTGCCTCTGTTACTGGTTTGTGGCCAAAGGAGGTAACTAGCAGTAGGCGGAGTAAAGTCTTCCAGCTGTATTTCTTTGTGTTTTTACTTCTTCCCGTTCTGTAATATAAAGACCATCATTTTGATGGGAAGTACTCCTTAAACTATTTTGAAGGCTAATTATTTTTCTCAAAGAACAATGGAATGAATTTTGAAAATTGCAGAAGATTGCCAGTTCA
This sequence comes from Merops nubicus, assembly GCF_000691845.1. Taxonomy (NCBI): domain Eukaryota; kingdom Metazoa; phylum Chordata; class Aves; order Coraciiformes; family Meropidae; genus Merops; species Merops nubicus. Next base: position 64,682 of record NW_008618791.1, on the reverse strand, counting down.
CCCGAAGAACATTGGTAACTTTGGGAAATAATTACATTCCTGTTCCAATGCAAAACATACTTCTTCCTTCTTCAGATTGCTAAAATGTGGTAATATATATAGAAGAGGTCAGGAAAGGTGAGCTTTTCTTGAAAAGCTTGTGCAACACGTCTCCCACACTTCTCTTCTAATGACATAATTCTAAGATTTCCAGGGTTTTATGAGGTTCTTGAAGTTATGGGGGTGTGGGTGGTTTTTGTGGGTGGTTTTTTTTTTTCAACTGAATGAATGTCCAACAATTAAAATGGCATAGTAGTGACCTAATCTCAGAAAAATGCTGTGTATCCAATGGAAGAAGTGCCTGAGCACATGCTGTACTATTCTGTGAATGAATTATAGATTACATGATTTTCTGTAATGCTGTGCTTGTCTTGAAGTCCTCTGTTGGCAAAAGTGATGTGCAATGCACGTTGCCTTGAAATAATAAAATAAAGATCTGTATAATGGCACCATTTAACTCTTTATTTGAAGATGCATGGCCTTTAAAGGGTTTTTTTAGAAGTAAAGGCAGACCATGGCTCAGAGAACAGCTGTACAAACCTCTCCTAAAGTATATATATTTTGTATAAATAAAGAATGTAAGTTTTAATCTTCAGGAGAGAGGTGTGTCAGTGGACAAATGAGCAACCACCTGTTGTATTTCCAGTTGCTCATGCATCTGTAAGCCCTCCCAGGCATTAGACTGTCTTATTGTCTTGCAAAATTAAAAAAAAAAAAAAAAACAAACCTTTGCACATCAGCAGAGTTGTGTACCATATTTTTTTTGCTTTTGTTGTTCAATCTGATCTCCTGTAGAGGAAGGAAGTAAAACCTGTGGTAGTGTCAAAGCACACAGAAAGTTTGAGTCCATTAGTCTCAGGGCCACATGTAGTCTGATGAACATAGCAGCTGAAACAGAGACATCAGGCAGATTAATGCAGTTTGTATTTTATGCAAAACTGCTGTAGAGACCATCCTGAGAAACTGAGACTGCTTTGTGTGCTGTTCACTTCTCTGGGAACCCAACTGTCCCCTGCATGTTCATTGGCATTTCTAGGTCGAAGGCAGGGGAGCCCTGCTTGCCATTGAAAGGTCAATGGAGTCTGCACAATGTCTGCCTAATTATTCCTGTGACCTAGCAAGTGTGTCCTTCCCAGGCTGAAGAGACTCAATGGCAGAGCACCTACTGCCTGGAGCCCCTGTCAGTGGGCTCTTACCTTGCCCTGAACAGAGTCAGCCTCTTCCCTTCTGATCAGGTTTATCTTGCTGTGGAGCCCAAGGGGATGCAGCTCTGTAGGTGCCCGCTGAGGACTTTTTCCCTCAAAGGTGGGAGAACCCTGAATCTGGGCTGCCTTACAGTAATGCTCAGTGGTTTTGAATGTCAATGTAAAGGTGTGTAAACAACGCTGGAAAGTTGGAAGGGACCAGTTAGGTAAAACACTCTTAAAAACCACAGTCATATTTGGGTTCTCTCGTACCTGTTCACAGACTCCATAGATTTCGTGTTTATCTCTCAAGCTTGAGTCTAGCACATGGACAAGGAGAGCAGTTTCAGTTTACCCTTGTGGTTAGGGAATTCTTCTAGCAATTGGGAGCACATCTTCAAGGCGGGAGCCAGGAAGCAAAAACATTGCAGTGTCTGAGAAGCCCTCTTAGCCCTTGGTATATTGCAGTTAAGGAGGTGCCTGTCTTTCCTCCTTCATTGCTCATCTGCCATTGTTAGCCATTAGCACTCTGCATCTCTGCGAGACATAGGCGTACCTGTGTCTCTGTTCTTGTTCCCATTTTCTTTGACTGGCTCTAAATGACTCTTCAGTCAGCATCAGGAACATTAAATTATCCTACAAGCGTCTTGTACAGTAAATGGAAAGTGACTGATACCTTACATGGAGCCTTTGAATTATCCTTAGGAGGCACTTAGGGATTTTGGCACCCAGCATAAAATGCTCAAGTTTCTGTTTGGGTGTTGTCAAAGTCCCAGTGAATTAGAGTGATGAGAAAGCCTCTCTTTTAAGTTGCTCTGTGTTGTGCAACTTGGGTAACAGAGAGCTTTCCATGAGCTGCTTTGTATGGGTGAAGGCTGGTTTCTTGGGGAATAGCTCAGTATGTAAATCTCCTGTTGAAGAAAAAGCAGAAAACAGTTGCGTGCCATCTACAAACAGGTTTTTTAACATATCTGTGACCTCATATAGTTACGTGCTCAGATTCCTGGCTTTCAGAATAAAACCTTGGTGTAGAGTCTTTGAGTTCTGTCTTGAGGAAATGTTGCATTCAGCCACAGCTGACTGGTTTCTCCAGCTCTGATAATGCTTTTTAAGTGTCTAAGTGACTTGAGGATCCACATGCACAAGTAATTTTCATACTTTAAAAACTTATTCCCAATCCATAAAACAATTTAACAAAAAATAATTTAAAAAAAAAGTAAGACCTGGAGTATGTTTGTGTGGCAACTAGCAGTAATAAGCATGCTATGCAAACTGACAATGAGCAGAAAATATTTATTTAGTGAAGTTTTTGTACAAGGCTCCACTGTTGAAAGCTGTGGCTAGGGGAACTTACTGGAGGTTTGGTGTGGATCCTGCCAGAAAGTGCTTCTCTCTGTAGTGTGCGGGAGTCACAAAAGACTGTACTTGTGGTGCTGGGTGTGCAAGAGCAGAGGAGTGTGGACTGAGTAACTTACGGACACCAAGGTTCCCAGCTTTAGCCAATATCCCCTTCATTCAGACCAGACTTCATCTGAGGAGCTCTGTAAGAAATGTCATTTTGGCTAGGGTGCTGTTCCAAAGGACTGACTTCTCCATGGAATACTTCTACGTGAGAACTTGATGGCACTGCAGTATTTAGTTTACCTCGGTATTTCCACTGAATTCAATGCATCTTGGACTTCCACAGAAGGCTGTGCTAATCATGCTGAAGAAAGAGGAAATCTTACTGATTGTGCACCAAATGCACTTCTAGAAACTGGATTCTTCCTTTGTGTTTTTATATGATCACTGCACTTTTAAAACTCTTGTTGGCTATTTGATGGCTAAGTCGATAAGTGTTTATAAACTCAGAAAGAGTTTTGAATATGATGCAGTGAGGAATATCTCTAGCCATTTTATTTATCTTAGTTGACTGTTATGACATTGAGTGGTTTATATTAAATTTCTTATGCGTGGGTACCTCAACTTTCTGTACTTTACTTGACACATTCTTTCAAATTCATTATTCTTGAATTTAAATGGTATATTACAATTTCTAAAAATATTTATTGGCTGTGGGCAGATACATAATAAGTGGAAGCTTTGGAATGAATCAGAACTACTTACCTAAGAGTGTTGGTTTGTTTCTTACCAAGGTTTTGTTTAGTGCTAGAAGAAAGTCAGTTGTTACCTTCATCATGTAATAGCTGCATGCATTTTCTTGCTCCAGCCTCTACGACCAGAGTTGGAGAACCATTGTATAAAAGAAGGGAATACCTGACTGTTTCTTCAACAGATTAATTCAGTTGACTTGCATTAGCATCTGAAAAAGCCCTATACACAAATGCTCATATATTCCACAGAATGTTTTTATGCCCACCACTTCTTTTACTGTAGAATATCCTGTAGATAAAATATTTATTTTTGGTGAAACTTGATGAAAACATGAAATCTATGACAATGCTGGACTTCTGTGTTGCTCTTTGTTGTGTTAAAAGATGACATAGTTATTAAAATAAAAATTTTTACTTTTTTTTTTTATGGCTTTTCCTGATTTTATCCTAGTACTGGAGTATTATTTTCCTCAAGAAAGAGAGCAGTTGCTGCTCTTAATTAAAAAGGAATATATAGCTTAAAGCCTTGGGTCATTTCATCTTGGGGGAAGAAGGGATGAGAATTGCACTTTTCAATGAATTGCACTGTGCTTCCATATCATTAAGAAACAGGCAGAATTTCCAAAGAGCGATGAGATCAAGCTGTCCTTACAAAAAGACACTGACTTATGTGTTAGGAATTAACTTAAAAGAAACATAGTCATGGTTTGGGTGTTTGTTTTGTTTGGTGGGGTTTTTGTTTGTTTTTTTTCACTGAAGGTGGTAATTTCAGTAAATTTGACACCATATATATTTTGAAAAGGTGTTAAGTACCTAGGTTCCTATTTTTACATATTTCTAAATATTGAAATTCACATCCCTAAACTAATATGTAGATTGTTATAATAAAAAATATTCAATCACTGTCAGAACTGTAGTATGTATTTCCCGTGGTTATAAATATTGTGATGCTTCTTGTGCAGTACAAGAACATGTTTGGATTTTCAGATGTAAAACTAGTATAAATTAAGGGAGGCTTTTCTTGTGTAATCTGTCCCAAGTTACTTAACAATTGTAAAAAATGTATTAATGCTATTTTTTTTGGATGGGATAGGTGGCATTATTAGTGTAATTCTTAACATACTGCTAAAATGATGGAATACTGAAAAAAAATTTGAAGTTATACTTTCTGTTGACTCTACAGTTATAAAACAACAACGCAACTTCATTTAAGCATGACAGTGAGATGACAGTGATTTTAAAAATGAAAAGTTTATTAAGATTTCTGGGAGTGTGATTTTACTAGTCTGTAACGTTTTTCTTAGTGGATATGTAGTGTAAATAAATAAACTAGTAATGTAGAGTGAAAAATACTGATGTGCATTCTCAAAGTGTAACCAAATCGTGTTTTGAATCCAGGAAGCTAATAATTATAATCTATCAGGTCCCATTTTGCTCATGTTCATGCATGTTTCTGTCTCTGTGAGAACAAGTGGTCTCTCTGAACTACTGAGACTCCTGAACTGAGTATAGTAACTTATTTGCAAGATTGGTGCATGGCTAGAAATGGTGGAAGCGTATTTTGGATCCCCTAAAGCAGGGTTGTGATGTTTATGTTCTGTGTACCAGTAACACTATGTAACAGAGCAATCTGCTGTTCCTGTTTTGATGCCGTGTTTTATAAATCACTCCTGGGTAGTCTGAAGAACACTGCAGATTTTTATTGAAGAAAACTGTGTTTGCTGTATGTGGTTATATTGTTGTAGCTACTTACAGAGTGTTCTTCCTTCAGAGACAGTGATTCAATTTTCTTTGTATGTTTCTGATATATAAAGTCCAGTGGCCTGGATTTTCTCTTAAAAAATAATTGTTGTTACGGGAAAGGCCCATGCAGAAGATTTTACTTTCTTAATCCAACATAGTTTTATTTGGCCACCAGATGAAATGGCTTTCAGAACTGAAAGTTAAGGTTTTTCTGAAATGACAAGGAGATTTAAACACATAGTTTCCATGGCAGGTGATATAGGAACATTCAGTTCAGTATTGTTTGTGCACTGATGTCTGACCTTCAAGATGTTCCTTAACCTGATTCCCTTTCGCCTTGAGCTCAAGGCAAAGGCTTGAGCCTTGAGTAGCTTTTTACGCTCCTCTGAATAGAGGCTGGACCTGAAATAAAGAGACGATTCCAGACCTTGTGGCCCAGAACATTCAATACCTGATCCTCAGCTACCAGTGAGGACCATTAAGAGCCTTGGTTTTATCCTTCTGTCAGCATCAGTGAGTGGGTTTTCTTACTCAAGAAATTAATATTGTTTAATTAAGTCAGTTCTTTTTTAGTTGGGAGCGTAGGTGTCTTCCAACACTCATTTGTCTTTTCCCTCCCACTTCAGTACTACAGTAAGGTAGTTGGTTTATTTTTTAACTTTTCCAAAATCCATAAATATATCTGTCCTGGAAGCTTTGCTGTATTCTAACTCCACACTTATGTCTTCTTTGCCTTAGTAATTTTCACTTCCTTGGTGGTCGTACCAGTGGTTTTGGGAAGCAATAGGGTACTCAACTATTTTTCCATTTAATGTCTACTCTACTGTTGCACACCTTTTGTTTGCATTAGATTTTGGCATCTCTTCAACATGAAGATAACATTTAGTATTTCATTATTTATAGTGGCTTTCAAAGTCTTAGTTTCTGATTTTCCCCATGTGGCATTTCAATTTATTGCATCAGTTTGGTATGGCTTTTAACTTTGGGGCAATATGGATTTATCTGTCTAGTTTTTGTATCTGTGTAATTTTCTAGTGCAGAGATTCCTTTTATGTTCTTCCAAAGTGGTCCATTCTGTTTGTTTATTTCTGTATTTTATATCTCTAATGCACTCTGGTATTGGAAGAACACTTTCTAAATCATCAGTACACTAAGCACTTGGTGTTTCTGCAGGATCATGTCAACATTAAAAACCACTCTTCATAAAGTTCCCATTCATAACTGAAATCATATTTCCATCTAAATAACATAGAGCAGTGGGCCACACAGCAAACTAATGTTAGAGATTGCATGGTGATGGTAGGAGGATGAAAGATTGTTCCCAGCCTTGGGTTTTGGTCCAATAAAAAACCAAGGAGTGAAATAGTGTGAAAGGTTGAGTACTTAGTAATTAAAGTGTTAGTAAACAGCATGCCTGGATTCCTAAAATGAATTAAAATGTATGTGTGTACTTGCACAAACATGCCTTTAAAATAACTTCCTTTGTTTAGAATGCTTTTATAGCTCTTCTGTTAATTTTCTTCTTTTAATCTCCTTCATCCTTTTTCATATGATATATGAAGACTTTTTGGTGATAACTGCCAGCCTTCCATTCCAAAACTCCACAGCCACACTGTTTGGTATCTTCAGCAGATTAGATCCCTCTTGAAACCAGATGTACTCTTTTATAAAACACTACTCTTGCCCTTTTGAAAAAGAGAATGTAGATTTTTGTTGTTTTTCTTATTTTAGTAACCTTAAGGATCTCGAAAGTTATTTTGGAAATAATCCTGTTTTCTTTGAACCGCATAACACATTTGGACATTTTATTCTGAATATTGTGTAAGTGCTCATATTTTCCAAGTAATGAGAGATGTGCTTGATCCACAGATCCTTTTCCCACAAGTTGATTTTAGATCATGTTCCTTGAACTACTAAATATTAGTGATACACAGTAAATAGTGATCTGATGCTTTTTTCTTGATGCCTGCTATTGGAGAGAGACAAGGCCTTATATATTCTTTTGCAAAGAGAGACAGCACAAACCCCATCCCTTTCCAAAATCCTGCAGAAGCTCTTAGGTTAGAACTTGGGTGTTGTATAGACCCGTGATGGCCATCATCTTGCAAATAGATTTTGGCTTATGTGATATAAGACTGCAAGGATGTTATTTGTAACTGCATTTGTTATGTATGAAAATAACTAGGAAATACACGGCTAAATCTAGAAGCTGCTTTTGGGGGAAGAAAAGAAATACAGACACTTAAGGATAACTGACATTTTTAAATGGACATCAGATTTGACTTGGTCTGCATCTAATAATCATTGCTACCTTTATCAGAACTTGACTTCCACCTTTGTGTGTGTGTGTCGCATTTTTTAAAATTATTATTATTATTATTATTCCTTTGAACATCTTCTTTCTTTACCTTAGTTTATTATTCATATCGTGTGGCCTTGGTATTTCCCAAGTGACAAGTGTATATGATAACCTCCATGTATTTCCCTTCTTATGTCATCCTAATCAGCTCAAGCAGAGATTTGGCTTTCACTCTTCTGTGAGAAAGTTGGGACAGACTGGGGGTCATTTGACAGGCTGGGGATCATCTAGCACACATTAGCTAATTCTGACCCAGCCTTAATTTCTCATTCTAAATTGGACAAAAAGGAGGTGAACAAATTATTCGGTCTTACTCAAGCCAAAATCCCAAGGAGGCCAACTAAGCCTTGAAAAAGTGTGGGAAGTTGTGGTACTTTGCTCCTGAATTGCATCTGTGGTATAAAGGTATTTCACTAATTAGGAGAAAAGAAATCCAAAGCACTGTTATTTACCCAAGTGTTGATGGAGCCTCTCTTCTGAGCCTCTTCCTCATGTTCTGCTCTTCCTGTCAGGCCTATGGGTTTGTTTTGCTGAAATGGTAATATTTTTTCCCTCTTTTTTTTCCCCCACCTAGACTGGCAGATAGCTACTCTGTCTCTTCTGTTGGGTGGTGCTGCCATTATTCTCATAGCTTTCCTGGTTGGGTTGATCTCCATCTGTGTGGGATCCCGGAGGCGGTTCTACAGACCAGTTGCAGTCATGCTATTTGCTGCAGGTAAGCAGATTCCCAACACCATTATGAAAATTTAATGAGAGCAGCTTCACTTTTGTGAAGAAAGACGTGCCTTGTTCTGCATACTAATTCAGAGGCTTTTGGTTTACTTCTGTGTTAACTCCAGTGAGGTTTTTCAGGGTACCAGTGCTGTGTGGCATTAATCATTTTTGCAGTTGCACTATTATTAGTTCATAAGCAATTATTTATTTGCATTGTATTTATTGTTTCATGAAGTACATGCAGCGGCAGAAACTACAGGGGATAAATCTCCAGGTACCGTTTTTAATCTGTGACTTTGTGCTGCTTGATGTCCCCATTTTTATTCTTCAGGCAAAGCTATTTCCATTATTTTTATATTCTTTCTTTTACATTTTTAAAACAGGAAAATTAATGCCCAGATGTGAACCCTTGAAGCCCTGCATGTGAAAATAAATAGGATTATGTTGCAAGGTGTTTATAGATGCCCGTGTGCCATGAGGAATTAATTTCATTGTGTCAGCTTGCTTGCTTAGTTATTAATTTAACAAGCTGTCACAGTGTAGCCCCTGTTTAGTTTTAAAAACATGAAAATTGAGTAGTTTATATAAATCATCAAAAAATCTTAAGGGAGACCTATGAATCTGAATTGTCAGTAAGACTGGTCCAGTGAGGTATAATTACAATATCAACTCATCTCCTTTTGTACATTCTGGTGTTCTGAGGCTTAGTCAGCATGGATGTTCCTGCTTCTCCTGAGATTAACTAAGCATGGTTTGCCTTCATCCTGTCACTTATACCTGCATTGGAGCCAGCAGCTTAAGCCCCTTCTGATAGCCCATAATGAAGAGGATGACAGGACCTAGTCTTCAGGATGTATTATAAAAAGCTACTTACAAGGATATGAAAAGATGAGGATGCAGAATTTGCAGGATATTCAGGAATGAAACAAAGCTCCGGGGAAGGCTCCTGCTGCCCCCTGCTGTTAACATTACTTTGATTGAGCCGCAGCACTTCAAGATGCACTTTTATTTGCTCAAGAGATATTGGTAGATTATATTTCACTTGTTTTCAAGAAATGAGTGCAACCTAGGATCAGATATCCTGAACGGGAAATTGTTTCGTTCTGTGTTGCACTGCTGTCTTGGTTGAAAGAATAAAGGCACTGGTGCCATGATTTTAAAAGTTAGTATTAATTCTGAGATTATAAAACATGATGGGCAATTAACTGTCAGGAAAGGGGATTATTGAATTTCTCTACTGGTTTCTTATTTGCCTTTGAACTTAATTTCTCATAAGATTGTGTAGTAACTTAGTAATTATTCAGCCGTACACTGCCTATCTTGACATATTGCTCATTTAGTATGTCATTAGGTTTTTAATATAAAAAGAAACAACTTTCCCAAAGAAAAAGTGTTCTCAAATCCTGTTGTTTGTCTTAAAGCTTAATCTATGCTTCTATGCATAACATTAGTTCTAGTATTTACTACAAAAGGTTGAGTGTAGTGGTGGTTTAATGCTTACTTGCATTAAAAAGGAAAATATATTGGTGCTTTAGCTCATGAATGGTATTCAGCTCTTTCTTTTGCCTCTGTGTGTGCGTGCATGTGCATTTTAAATAGCCATGACCTGAAGCCTATCAGAAGAAGGGAAATGGTAAGCCTAAGTCAGCCTGCTCCATTCTTCTTCATTATCTAGTAAATCTGAGGAGAATCCTTTTGGGATTTGACATGGACATTGTTAATGTCATTTCCTACAGTTTTTATCTTTGATGTCAACTATTTTTAGAGGTGAATATGGGCTGGCATGTCTTGAAAAAATTATGGAAAGGATCCTCTACGGAAGAGGGGAAAGTTAAGATTGCAGCATGGTGGAGTTTGTGTCTTTTACAACTGTCCATGGATCGAAACCTTCACCTGTGGGCTTCACAGAAGATCTTTGAGAATAAACCCTGCCCCAACCTGTGAATCTACGGACAAGACCAAACATTCTGTATGAATCTGATTAGGAGTCTACCAGCTGCCTCTGGAAGAAGGACACACTGTGAATTGCCCAGAGACATTTCGTGATCTGTGTGGGTGTCAGGTAGAAAATGTCACTGTGTGGGATAAAGGACAAAAAGGAAGAATGGTTTCTAGGCACTTAAAGTCCAAATAGTCCAGGCGTTTTTTTTTTCTTCTAGTTCTGATTTGGTTTGTTGGTTGGTTGGTTTGTTTTATTTTTTCCTTATGTTTCACTTTCAGTTAGTGGCTCTGTAGGTGAAGAAGAAGGTTGACTGACTAGGACTGGAAGAGATGAAAAAGCAAAGGCACAAAAAAAAAATAGTTCAACCTATGTATTGAGAATAAGCCAGCAAGCAATCAACAGATGTGAATGTATTTAAAATAAATACCGTTATCTGTGTGTAATGGGGAGAGGAACAGAAATACCTCAGGTAATGGAAAAAAAGTGCAGCATGGATAGAGGCAGTTGCAGGACACTGTTGTGTGGATCCACCTTAGCTCATACAGCTCTTACCAGTATTTTTGGTCTAGTAGAGATTACGTACTTGCTGGGGTGTCTTGGTGATCATGACTCAAACTGGCCCTGAAAGCTATATCCTCAAAGTACAGTCTCACAAACTTGTCAGTGTGGGAGACTCATGATATGGTTACTATGTAACTGAGTGCTAACCAAGTCTTAATATAGGGGTATGAAGAGAAAGTGTAATTTTTCAAAGTCCATAAAAGCAAACAAAAAAAGGTAACTGGAAAGATGTTTGCCTTCTGGGGGTGTGTTCTAACAATTTTAACAATGTTTGGAAGAATAAGCTGTTGAGGTTCATAAGCTTGTAACACATCTCACAGGATGCTTTTACATGTGAGCTAGGGAAACAGTGGCTAAGTTAAAGCATTCTAAGTGGGAGAATGAAAAAAAAAAGGCAGCAGATAATATTTGGAGAATACTTAGAGGATGGGTCTTTCCATTCTGACAGGGAGTCAGAGCATAGTCTGACTGGATTGTGTCCTGAGCTCTGTGCTGTTACCTATTTTCAAAAGTCTGCTTGTCAAATTTTATGGTGAAGCTAGAGAAAATTGTAGATACGATGGAGGGCAGAATTTGATTTTCAGAAATTGATAGAATGGTCTGGAAAAGTAGGACTGACTTCAGTAGGATGTAGTGCAATTTGCTACAGGGTGGCAAAATGATTAATAGCATCAAAGAAATACTGATAGCAAAGATGCTGTATAGGTCACATGGTGCAACCTGCTTGTCGAGGCAGGACAATTGCTAACACTAGGTGTTGTTATCAGCTGCAGCTTTGCCTGTACCAGTTTTGAAAAACTTAAAGGATGAAGATTCCTCAGCCTCTCCAAGCATGTTGTCCTTGTGCCATATTACCCTCCTTATGATATTTTTTTCTTTCCTGATATCCATCCTGAACCACTGAAACAGATTTGTACCTATAGCCATTATCTTAGATTCCTTTGCACTACAAAGAAAAGGTTTGGTTTTTTTATTATTGTTGCACCTACATGTTCAAGAAATGTAGTTTCTTGAAAAATGGTTTGAAATTGCTCCTTAGCCATCTCTTCGTGAGTCTAAAAAAAACCCTAATTCACTCATGCTCCTCTTAGGGCTGATTTGCCCCAGAATTCTGATTATCTTGGCTGCCTTTGATGAATCGATGTTACCTGCTTATTGCCATTTTGTTCTGTGTGTGTTTGGAGGTGAACTCCAAGAGGATGTACTCCATATTTCCAGGGACTGAGTTGAGGCTGACCCAATCTATAATTCTGTGGATTTTTCACTTCTATCCTTTTTAAAGATGGAAAAAACATTGACCTTTTCCCAGTCATCTGAATATCTCCTGATCACTGTGATTTTTTTTCATAGATTAGAGAGGGCTCATGGTCACATTAGTCGACTCTTTTATCACCCTTGGGTCAGTCCCATCTGTTCCCATAGATATGGATGAAATTCTAAGTCATCCCTAACTTGTTCATGCACTGCTGACACCCTCCCAAACCGTGTCACTTAGAAGTCATGGAGAAGGCACCATGGTGTATATCACCTGTCACTAAACTAGCTTTCCTGCCCATCATTGCATTAATATGTTTTCTGAAGTTCATCTTGCAACTCTTGCACCAGTGAAAATTGGGTATTACTCATTTTGACATTTCCTAGCTTCATGTTGGGCTCCAGCTGGGCTTCAGCCTTCCTGATTTTTATGTTCAAGTATCAAAATAGTGCTTTTATACTCATGTCATTGTCTATCCTTGTATCCTTCTTGCATGTGCCCCTTTGCTGCACATTTATTGAGAAACTCCCTGTTTGGGCACCTGGGCCTCCTGCTAAAATTCCTGGTCTTCCTGTGAAGCAGGGTGGCCTGTTCTTGAGCTAGCAATATTTTTAAAAACAGCATGGACTCCCTTTCTTTTCATGCTGCTTCCTAATTAATTGCACAGGTTGTATTAAGTACAAAGAGCTTCCTAGAGAGCAGTTGCATGTGTGTTAATCTTTGAAACTGTAACACCCATTGGTTATTAATGAGCTTTACTCAAGTGAATGAGAAAGAGGAATGATGTAGAGAACATAAATACAGAATTTAATAGCCAGCACCACCATTTTCATATAGACGTATCAGAAAGCCACACCATAACTTTTTTTGACAGCAAAACTGTTAGAGTCAAACATTTGAACAAGGAAAAAAAGATGACTGAAATTATTTTCCTAGTTTTAAAGCACTTGTTGTGATTTCTCTCTGTTTAATATGGTAAGTACATATGATTGGACATATTTAATATAAAAGGAGTAAAACTAGTATTCCTGTTCCTGTACAAGCATCATGGTGCTAGTCATAAAAATGGATCTGAACTTGAAGTGAATAGGTTAGTTTGAGATGACTAGTGTGATTTGAGTAGCGTCCTGAAGTGTTTTTGTTTTGTTTTGTTTTGTTTTCCAATTTCTTTTGCAGCCCTTTTTCCTACAGGAAAAGACCATCACTTCTGAAAACAGAAGGCACACACTTTTCCATTGGGAGGTCAACAGAGCATGAATTTCCTTGAAATTCACTGGAAGCAGATCAGTAGTTGCAAGCATTCATTTTAACATATTTTTTGGGCCATACTGGTCATTTTTTATAACATCACTAACTGGTTTCTCTAGCCTACACAGGTCCCTTCGCACTGTACAGGAAGAAACAATGACAGGAGACAAAAACTGTGCAGAGTGTTATGTAGTGTGGATGTTCCCATTCGCTAGTTGCTGCCAGTACTTCCTTTGAGTTTTACAATAGTGCAGCTGGACCAGTAGTAGCAGAAGTAGGAACCCTCACTGTAAAAATGGTGAAAATACCTGGTGTGGGTACTGCTGCTTTACAATATGTTCCTCTTCCAAAAAAAATCACTTTTTTTGTGATTTGTGTGTTTTGGGTTTTTTTGTGGTGTGTGTTTTTTATTTTTTTCTTCGACAAGTCAAATCTGTAGATTAAAATTCGGCATAGTTTATATGTTAGATTGGGGAAGGGTGGAGAGCTTCCTTGGTTGGCACTTCACACACACACAAACACACAGCAGTTTCTGTGTTTACTCAGCAGAGATGCTTCATCAGGCAGTTCAGGAATCCAGTAAAAAACTTGCTTATTTCCATTTATCTTAGGAAATCCTTTTTGACTTTGAACAGTCTTAAAGGTGTGTCTGAAAGCTGAAGCATATGTTCAGGTGGCTCTGGGTATAATAATGCTCTAATTATACAGAATTGGAATGCATAATCTTTTCATAAGAGTAGGTGCTTCCCCTAGAGTACCCTGTCAAGATTTCTCCAGTGTTGAGCCATGTTTTGTGAGCTGGCAGACAAAAAATACATTAAAATGGAATAACACAGAGTAACACTTCAATAACTTTAGGATTAAAAAAACTCCTGTGGATTTTGGTATCCACATCAGAAAATCCACTAACCTAAAATTATTAAAATTGTCAGTCTCAATTAAAGAGTCCAAAGACTAGTCTGTAGGCTAAACGGAGGGAAGGGGTAGGAAGAAGAAATTTTCGATGAGTGTTTTTTAAAATGTTGTCACTGAGGGTGTAATGAATATTGGAAATCATCTTTCCATACCTGTCCCATCCAGAGGACAGGCAAGCGTTAGCCTCCAGGGCTAATGAAAGGTGCCAGTTTGGCAACACAGAAGAATGTGTGTGGGAATGAAAAGTCAAATGATAGATTTTTAGTTTGTGAGGGGTTCAAGTGGTAGGAGAATATAATTACTGTTATTTCATTTTCCTGTAATTTCTGAGTGTAATTTCAGAAGGGCTTCTGTAATCCGGATTCCTGTTACCCAGTGGCATTTTATATCGCTGCTAGCTTTGTAACAATTCTCTAAGTAGTGTTCCTGCTCCTTACAATACCTAATAAACTGTAAAATTGACTCAGTCAATGTTAAAGAAAGTAGTTATTATGGCATTACATTGCATACCATTGAGCTTTCATCAGAGGATGTGTTAAGCCTGCAAATACTTAAGCACATGCTTAATTGTCTGGGAGTGCCCATCCTGCTTAAGAGGGGGCTAGTGTTAAATGCTGGAACCTAGCATTGCCTTAAGGCCATATCATGTGTTTGAGGGATGAAAGGGATGTTTTGTACATTACTGTGATGTTCAGTCTTTTGTGGGTCGCAGAACTAGAGGCCTGAAGAATCACTAACATCAGACAGTTTGTTCTCTCTACAGTTTGTTCTTGTCTTCAGGTGTAATTTTCACCTGCTTACCTTGGAAACTGTTGACCCAGTTTTTTGCTAACAATGTCCCCGAGTTTGAAAGTGAATGGATACTGATAAAACCGAAAACTTCTTGTGAAAATTTGGGTTCTTCATCCGTGTACTTTTCTTTTCAGGTTGCTACATGTAGTTTGGGTTTTTTCTTATGTCACAAATAGTTAACAGCTTTGCTGAATACCACTGCAGACCTGTGGATCGGGCTGCAGGAGATCTAGCTCTCTCAGAGACAACACTGTAGAAAGTTGATCTGGCTTTGATCTGGTTTATTAGCTTTTTTTCATCACGAAGCATTTCTGGCCCGCCTCCTAAATTTGTAATACAAGGCAATGTTTTGCCAGTTGGAATTTTAGTGACTGATCAAACTTCATAGATTCCTTGGTATTCTGTGTGACAATATCATTAATTCTGATTACAGTACACCGTAATGCATATGAAATATGTAATTCAGTGAGTCTCTACTGAACATAAATATTATCACCTACTACACTGAATTATTTTTAGGCTAAGTAAATTATTCGATTCTGCGCTATATTTCTTACCATTCATTTATTCTTGCTTCTCTTTTTGACTTATTTACAATAGCTATAGAAGAAGTGATTTTAGCTTTATTATTATGGAAGGAATAATGACTGCAAACTAGAATACAAAGGAGAGACAGAAAAGAATTGGGGAGAAGATTGCTTTCACTGTTTATTTTGTGAACATCTGAAGGATCCTCGTTATACCATAGCAATAACATTTGTTCATCAGCAGGGGAATATGGAAGAACTGCTCTGTTCTCTGTTAATGAAATGAAGGTGAATTTTTTTTTTTTTTCCAAAAAGAGCAGTACTTACAAGCTAACAAGGCACCAAAAGCATTTTCAATGTGAATTTCAGTTGCATGATGTTTTCCTTGTTTTATGGAAATGAATTAAGGCTTCTTCTGATATCTGGGTGTTGTTTTTTTTTTTTTCTTTTCTCTTTCAGTTGTTCTTCAGGTGTGCAGCTTAGTCCTTTACCCAATCAAGTTCATCGAAACGGTCAGCTTGAAAATATACCATGAGTTCAACTGGGGCTATGGCCTGGCTTGGGGTGCAACTATATTTTCATTTGGGGGTGCCATTCTTTATTGCCTGAACCCTAAGAACTATGAAGACTATTACTAGAATCATTTAATGAAAAGAAAAATGACAAAAGGTTTACCCCATCTTTTCTAATTCACAGTTTTTTTAGAACACTTGTGGAGCACCAAACAGTATGCTCTGTTGATAAAATAGCCTTTGCCTTTTGGGTGTGAACACTATAACCAGCTTTTACAACCATTTAAAAGGACTGCAAACACTAGGATTGCTGGACTTACATAGGCAGATGCTGCAAGCTGCTGATACATAAGCTTCATTTTTCCTGACAACAAGCAAAAGGATCTACATGACAGCGATCATTGTGAGGAAACTAGTTGGAATGAGAATGCAATGCCAGCATCTGCTATTGCCTTCAGGGAGCAGCTGGTATAGGCTCGATTTAGAAGTTTCCCTGTATTGTAGAGGATTCAGATGTCTGATAAGCAGGCAGTGGCATCTTGTAAAATAGTCTGTGTTGGCCCCTTGTTACTTGCTCAGAAAAGCTCTTAAGGAATTAGCTGCAAGTGACTGTGTTGAGGGCAGTGAGGGTAACTGGTTAATGACTTGTCTAATATCTGCATTCAGCAGTCTTCTGGGAGAATAATTAAAAAGAAAAAAAAAAAGCTACCAACAGGATTTCATGAATTGGTAATCGACATCACTGTGCCAGCTATAGCAGATTGTTGAAGGAAGTCCAAACCTGGAGACATGTGCTTCTGACTGTGTAGTTGGAAGTTGTCTCAGCTCTGTTTTGCTGGGAGGGTGGAGATAAGGGGGAGCAGAAAAAGACCTCATCTGTCCCTGAGGCATCTAAAATGTATGAATGAATTGCAGTTGTCCTAAGTACCCGTTTAACTTCAAAACATTGCCATTAAAAGAATGCATATGGAACAAGTTCAGTTATATTTTTGAAAGGTATTTGTTAGTATAAATGAATATATATATTACAAATATAAATGCAGAGGGAGAGAGATTATTCATCTTAAAAATGTAATATGAGCCATGATGCAGTGGTTAAAATACTAACTTTGTACACATTCTTGAAAGTCTTGGATTGGTACCCCAGTATTGGTTGGTGTTACAAAATAAACATAAAATGGTTTGTCTTCTGTATATGCCCTTGTACAGACTCTGTGTTATGGGAAATACTTAAAAGTTCACATCAAGTTAAGGTAGAATTGGACAAAACAACTGCTTGCTATTCCGTGCGTAATCTAGTACTTACTAAAAATTTGTTTCTAAGGCTGTTTCAAAGACACAACTGCCATTTTTAAAAAACCTAGTTAGGTTGCGAGTGTCTCTGATCATCAAGAATACAGCTGAGACCCCATCATGTCCATAATAAAACATCAGCACTTCAGGATGTAATCACTTGTTTTTAAAAGCTGAGTTTATAGTGGACTTGCTGATGATTATGTACAGGTAATTTCATCTTGCTTATTATGTTTCCCACTTAAAACAGCCAGAGACTGTACTCATGAAGCGAAACCCAAGATACAATAGGGAGAACTTGCAAATGAATTTAATCTGCATCACTTTTATTTTTGTTTACAATTTGCTTATTTGGATATTTTCAATTAATTATGAACATATTTTTATACAATTCTAATCTTCAGAAGTAACTATTTTTTTTAATGGATAAATTTAAAATATATTCTATGTGAACCTCTGCACAAGTAGATGATATGCTGGGGTTGTGCTTCCACCTCTACACAAAAGGTTTTGCTGGTTCCACAGAAGAGACTGACAAATTACTCATGTAAAACTGTATCTACAGTGTTAATGCTTGTGCCACTGTTCACAGAGTGCAGAAGTTCTGCAATGACCATGGGACCACAGGGCAGCCTTTAGGAGGTTGTTGTGAAAGTATTGCTGGTGTACAGAGGTGGTTTATAAAACGCTGGGGCTCTCTGGAGTTCAATCTTTACTACCCTGGCAGAATACTCCATATCAGCAATCTTTCCAGGACCAGTGGTGATTATTTGGATTAGATGGAGCACAATGATAGTTTGACTTGGAAGGGATTGTATGGCAATGCCTGGAGAACAAAAAGGATGGGAGGAAAAATTATGTCCACTTGTTTCAGAGGCACCGGGGAGCATTTGTAACTGCTTTTTTCCCTGGGACTGACTTAAGGCAGATATTCAGTATATAGTTAACTCTATATCTTTCTGAACAGCTGTGTAGTTCTGCTTTTATTTAGCAGCATGGAGAACATTGTAGTTTGGCATGGGAATTAGGGTAATGTAGAGAAGCCCACTGTGAGAAGATGTCTGTACCTTTCTAGGAGGACAGTGTTTTGGTGCTTACGTTGCATGGCACTTGGCCTGTGCTGACAAGAAGGTACAGTGCTGAACCCATATCATTCCCACTACTTGATAAAATAATTTTTCTTTATCTAGAGTTTGAGTGAAAACAACTGTCAGGCCTAAGGCATATGCAAATTAATGTTGTGTGCTCTGAAAGTCACCTAGCTGTTAATACAAAAGGTGTTCAGGCCAAAAATTTACAAATGTGAATGCCCAAAGACAAGGTTCTTCATTCGCGTCACAGATCTGGTTTTCAGGCTCAACATGTGCTTTTCCTTCTGAAGGGAATGGACTCTACCAGGACCCACCTCTCAAACTCCTCAGGTCCCTTGTGTTTGGGCACCTAATATATGGGTTTAGGTACCTACCTTGAGCTTATGTTGTTACTGCCATTTCTTTTTTGCCCCCCTTACTACTGCCAGTTTTGGCAAGCGTTCTGTTTCTCAGCACTGAACTAAAATTAAATACATTATGCTTGGGTTTGTTTTTTTTTTTTTTTCTAGCCACAAAATACATATTTGTGTCTTGAGTGTATGTACGAAAAATTAATGTTTTTGTATGTTGTGCTTGTGTCATGACACCGTTACTTTAGTTGTTTGTCTTTACCTCACTGGCAGGATGTTTCTCTAACACAACAAATCCATTGTTTTTTCTTCCAAATATATATGAATAAATATATATATCAAACTTGCAAGCAGGGCTAGTTATTTGTATTTTTTAAGCTTAAAGTATACTGTCCAGTGCTGACAAGTACCTAGCACCTATTCTGGATTTCTTGCACAACTCTGCTTAGTTTTTGTAAATTTTAAAAACAAATATAGAGAGACCTATGTGTTTGAAATATAAATTATATATACGGATTAGCATGTAACTGTATACTTTTAAACATGCAATGAACTGACCGGTAAGTGAAGTCTAATCTTATGGCTAGCAATGTAATTTATTCAGACTGTATTTTTGTACAGCGCAGTGCACACTAACCTATTGCCTCTGTGTCCTCTATAAAGCCTAAAACTGTGCCTAGAAATTTTATTTCTGTCTCTAAAGGAAAAAAAGACAACTAAATGCTTCATGTTGTTGATGGTATTGTTTTTTCTGAAGTTGTTCTTTATTTATTTTTGAGAAGTGTATAGTATGTTTATTAAATGAATCCATCAAAAACATGGTTTGTTTTAAATGGTCATTGTTAGCAGGGAAAGACACATGGTTTTTTATCAAAACTTTTAAGTTTGCAGTTTTAATACCATTTCTGCATTTCACAATTTTTGTAGCTTACATAAACTTTTATGTGAAAAAGTAACTGAAATAAAAAAAATTGTTACACTAACCAAATGTGCCTGTTTTGCTCTGAGTAGAATATGTATGCAGTTGAAATAGCATGGTTTCTGTAACATCAGAAAACCAAGTTGCTTTTAATGTGCTAAATAACAAGACCATGTGTTGAAATGGGAATCTATACTGGGCACCTTGTTCCAGTGAGGGAATTTATTAGTTATATACAGGTTTCTTTTTCACATTTCCAGCAACTAGTACTTTTTCCATTTTGATTCCAAAAGCTGGATCACTTTTCACCCTGAAAAAAAAGATACTGTTTTTTGAACCTGAAACATGATGTTGCAATAAATGGAAAAGCATGTTTAAAACGCTAAAGAAATGGTACCATTGTTTCTAATGTTTGGTAACATACTGTCATCCTCTGCATCACTGAGTACCTCCCATAAGCAGGCAGCAGCATGAAGGAGCTGCCGCGAGCAGAAAACAGTAAGAGAATGGAGAGCAGAAGCCTTTGCTTCAAAGGACTATTGCAGTGAGCAACGGCAGACACAAGGGTGGGTCACAGAAAAGGAATTCAGAGCAGGGAGTGAGTATGATGGGGGTGAAAAAGAACGGGGGTGTCTGGACATTTGTTTTCTTTTGAAATGCAGGTACAATGAGGGAGTAAGTTCATGAGGAATTATGAATCTGCAGCCACTGGGGATTGAGGGAGCAAGTCAGAGGTGATGTATGGCATACTTCTTGAAATCTGTACTAAAATTCTGGCTGTAGTGGGTGTGGCTTTATGGGGCATATTCCTCAAGGGTTTGTCCTGGGCTTAATGACCAAATTTTAGGTCATATGTGTGCTTGCGTGTTGGCACAAGGTCAGAGGAGCCCGATGGCTTACTAGGGGAAGAAATTAAAGCTGAGAGTGCCTTACTCAAACCTTGTCTATCCAAGCATGCTGAATGATTTGAGCTGGCCTGACTTGAGCTGGCATGGCCCCAGTGTACCAAAGGTGTCCCAAGAGTTTTGATAGTCTTGAGTAGCATCTCACAGTGTGCTTGATATCTGCCATAAAAGGAGTCCTGCACTCTGCTTCTGTACCAGGTGAGGTGTGGCTGGATGTACGGCATCTTGTGAACAAACGAAAATGTGTGGAAGGTGGTGTATAAGCCAAAGTTTGTTTCTACCAAAATGCAGTTTGAACACAAGCAAGCCACAGAGCACTTTGTGGAAATAAATGGTCTGAGGTCTGCAAGTGATGGTGAAAACTGCAGTTCACAAACTTGGGCAAACAGCCAAGGCAAAACTCTTTGGGACTTTACAAAATGTTCTTTAAAGTTGATATTTTGGTGGTTTTTTTTCCTGTGGAAAGTGACCTGTAATGCTTGCTTGTTTCTGTACCTTGAAGGAGTACTTCCCAGGTGAACATTTTTGTGTTAAATGTATAGGTGTTGTGGGATTTTGGAGATAGACAAGATTTTTCTGCTGTGTTAGTGACTTCCTGACACTCTCTTGATGGAAAGCAGTATTTCTAGGCATTTCCAACAGGCAGTAGCTTCAAAGAGGACTTTAAATCTTCCAAGTATCAAAGAAAGCCGAGTATTTGCCTGGAATTGATGTGACAAGCATTGCAACCTACAGGAAGGCTGAGTTTTGTGATTTTCTTTTGTTCGGTTAATACTCATAGCATTTTTTTTTTTATTTGTGAGAAGAAACGCCGGATGCAGGCAACCAGGTGGAAAACAGTAGTTCAGTGTTTCATTAAGGGCATGGTTTTTACATAGTTGCCCTGCCATAAATAAAATGGGTCTGCAATCCAGTAAGCCATTGCCTGCTCTTAGAGTGACTGGTTTATTGAGATAGAGAAACTCGTAATTTCTATGAGGAATGTACAAATTGTTAGTAAGTAAAATACAGGTACTCAACTAAGTTTTGAATTGTAAAAGCAAAATCAGAAAAGGTGTATTCAACAATATCTGATATCTCCTATTGGTTATTATAGTTCTCATGCCTTCCTTTCTCAGTCCATTTTCATTTGCTTTCTCAGACCCATGATATTATACGATTGAACTGTAAGATTTGATACATGAATGAGTTGAATATGTTAGGCCTGCCACTGCAACAAAACATCTAAATGCACACAGCTAGACAGCAGGTGTTTGTGGCAGACAGGAGCCAGGGATGTTATCACTGATGATAGGTTCATCTTGGTGGAAGTGTGTCCTCGGACAGATAAATGTTGATTTCTGTGTTTAAGGAGCAGTATCTGAGTTGAGTTTTGTTCCTGACTGCATTGCAGATCTTCTGCCTCGCAGCCTCCTCCCTCTCACCTATGAGGGGAAAGGAATAATTCGGCACCTTTCTGTCAAAGATGTGGCTGAAACACCCAAAGTGTGAGTTTTGAGACAGGCAGCAGAACTGTTTTGTGTATCTGATCGTGGTTGCTGTAGTGGTACCACGTGTGTTATGTCACACTAAAGATGTACAACAGGACAGCAGGGAGAGGAATTGCCTGTTTACCTTTTGCATACTGGATGGGATCTAATCCTCTTCTGAAAGGACACTACCTTTCCTTGTGGTCAACCAGGCAGGCTTAATGTGGATAAGGTTTTGGAGTTTAGAGTGAAAAAAACAGAGAGGGAGGGCACAAGTGAGGATTAAACAGGGAGCCCTTGTCCCATTTGAAGGTGAGAGACACCTGGGAGAATTAAATTACCTTCCTGCAGAAGAAAGAGACCCAGAGCCAAGCTTTTCAAGGGTGACAAATACTACAAGACTCCCAAAAGATCTACAGAGTTACCTTCAGTTCCCTGAAAGGTGCTGGACTTCAAAGCAGGTTTGGAGGCTTTTGTCAGTTCAGAACCTGAACAATTTCCCACTGACTAAGTTTCCTGCGACGCTTTTGCCTGTCTAGGTGCCTTTGGTCACTAGGTACCTTCTGAGCATCTCTGTGTACTGTACTGCGCACCATAACTAAAATGTTATCCTGAAGAGAGATGTGGCCCACTGTGCAATGAAACTTAAGCTGGGCAGGACATGTTGGGATTTGAGATGGTCTTCAGTCCTGCCCCAGTTCAAGATTAGATGCAGACAGCTGTGTCTCCTGGTCAATATGAAACTAGCTGTAACTGAGATAAATCATAACGGTACAGCAGGATACAAAACAATTTCTGCAGTAGCAGACGAGCCTTGACATGTAACAATGATGAATGGATTCATAAATGCCTTCCTAAATTAAGGAATATTTTCTGAATGACTCAGAGCTGCTGTGGGCCTAAACACTAACCTTTGTCTCCAGGTTGTTGTTGTAGGCAATATCACAGGGGGCAGAATCAGAGTAATTTTCTTGAATTTTTTTAGCTGAAAACAAGTTATGTTTTTTCTCAGAGAATTTTATAATACTACTGTTATTTAAAATACTTAAATGTATTCAGGTTGTGAAACATCAACTCTAGTAAAATAATTTCTTAGCTGCTATGTCTATTTTAGGTTTTGGTTTCTTTTTTTCCCCTTTCAAATGCTTATCTATTTTCCTCATCAATAGGAAAAAGAAAGCTAAAACATTTGAGCCACTTGGAAGTTAAAATAACAGGAAGTCAAGTCTGAACATTATGCTTATCTTGGAATAACAGGACTGAGGGGACTAATTTCAGTTCTAATCAGCTGGTAGCTCAATAACAAAAATGTCTGAGAAAAGATGAAATGAATAGCAACTGAAAAATATGGCCTCTCTTCCTACACACACAAACTTTGTTTCTATCTGTTCCCCTTTCTTCCCTTGAGGCTACAAGAAAAAAAAACATTTATTTCAGGATTTGTCCTGGTTATCATCTTTTGAAGTAAGTATGACTGCAGTAAAGCTGTATAATGAATTACTTGTTAAACTAGTATCAAAAATTTCTAATGGAAATGTTTAGAATACCTAATTTCCAAGGCCTAACTGGAAACAAATTAATACATCAATAAAATTTGCTTGAGGGGAAGCCAAAAAGAATTAATGTAATGTAATGAAATAGGAATTCCTAGCTGGATGAAACTATTTTTCACCTCAGAACATCTGAAAATCTTTGCAGCTGTTGGATTAAAAGAAAGACTATTGAATTATTCTGATTTTTTTAACACATGAACATTTTAACAGAAAAGATAATGCAACTTGCAAAAGGAACAGGCAAAGATATTCTAAGAAGCGTTAGGTGTGAACAGATTGCACTCCATTTTTTTGAAAACAACCCTTACCTGATTGAAGTACAATGCCATTATACTCCTTGCCAAAAATCTTGTAATTCTAACATGCTTATTTTTATGGCTGTTTTTAAAGCTGTAAGACTGTCAACGTGGTGGTTTAGGCCCCAGGTTTTAAAATGCCAGTTCACTTGGGAACTGAAAGTGCAAATCCGAACTACACTCAGCTCATGCCTTCGTACTGGCAATGAGTATATGGTGCTATCTGCAGCTTGCAGTTCTTGAGTCTCAAGGACAAAAGCTAAACCCCAAAGGTTTCGACTGTCCTGTGTCTATACGAAAGAAGTTCTTGCAGCAGATGTGGCAAGGGGGGCTAGGAGCTGTTTCAATTTTCTTACAAGTTCTCCCTCTCTCCATGCAGTTATGCTCACACCTGTGCAAGTCTGTGGGCAACAACTCTCCAATCAGAGCGGGCTGCAGTCCAGCATCGTGGCTGCTGAAGGGCCAGCTGGTCTCACACTGTCAGAGCAACTGCAAACTAAGGAGCATATGATTTTTCCCTGCTTGATTTGGTGAAGATTTGTATGGGTAAAATGTGATTAAGTAAAAGTGTAACCAGCTCTCCTGGTGGTAGCTGACTGAGTCCACCAGGCTGACTGAAAAAATGCTGAAATTGTCAGTAAGCGGGCAGTGCTCTGGTGCACATTTCTGTAATAAATGACTTACACTCACACACTGAAGATGATGAAGCTTTTTGCACCAGCAAAATCTTTGCAGGAAATAAAATACATTATAAAGCTGTCAGGGAAGGATATGTAACTCTCATATCGTAGACTTATTCTCTATGCAGAGAAATGGAACACCATCAAACACACATGCATGCTTTCAATGTATAAACTTAAAAAATAAGGATATATATCAATGGATAGTATAGGGAAACCATTCTAGGATGCTGTTCACAGTATTACTTTTTAGCAGAGCTTAACAGAAGAGAAAGTAACTGGCCATCTTAGTAAGGAATTAAGAACAGGAGAAAAAAAAAAAAAAAAGCTCACAAATGACTAGCAAGCAGTAAAGTTTCATTGTTAATGGGCTACACATCTTTCCCACAAAAGATGGCAATTAGAGGAGAAGGTGTTCTCAAATTTATATTTTAATGGTTTTGAAGCAAGCTTTCTTGCTCGTCAGGTAAAGTTTAAAGCTAATGCTGCTTTGCAAACCTTATTTCCTGAGAGATCTGAATGGATACAGGTTAATTGCTTGCTTACAGTAAAGCCTTTCACTTCTCTGACTCAGTTTTGTGGGTCTCCTGCAGCTGGAGCTCCTGAGAATAGTTACACTGATTCTTTCAAAGGTCCCATTTTTAGTATTGCAGCAAAAGTTTACAAAAAAGTCAGATCAGCAGCCTCTGCCTCCCAATGCAGTCACATATCTGTGGAATTCAAAGCAGGGTTCTCTAGAAGCTGCTAATTGCCTGTCAATCATCTGGCACACTCGCAGTTCACACATTTTTGCTATCGACCTAGCAGATTAATAGTATAACCCAAACAAAGGAACAAAGGCTAAACTGTTCAATTGGGAAGGGTAATGTGTGGTCTTTTCAGGCCAAGATTAACAGAGAAACAGAAAAATGGTGTTCTTTGTAAAACTAAAGCTGCAGTGACCTTAACTCTGGCAAACAGACTGAATGAGTTCAGCACTATTTGCCAGCAAAACCTGAAACAGCAGTGCTTAAAAAGAAAAACAAAAAAGAAAAAACAGCAACAAAAAAAAGAGAAACTCTAAACCTTACATTGAAAAATCTTCCCAAGCAAAATGATGTAAAATTAGAGTTAATTTGCTTTCACTTTTAGGAGTCAGCGACATAGCTAAAATGATTCATAAAGCAATGCTAGAAGCTGTTGACCATTATGCCACAGCCTTATGCTGCATGTATTTTTAGTAACTGTGGGAGTCTATTTTCAGGACAAAACAGTACTGTTTAAAAAAATTGTGTTTAAATTTTCCTCTAGTATCTTTGGGACTTGTATTCTTGGATTGAGGTCAATTAGAATAAGGGTACCATTATTGCTGAAGTTAATACTTTTGCAATCACTTGTATATTTATCATAGCTAGGAATTCCAACTGAGACTAGGTCTGCAGTGTGCTAGCAGTGAAACAACACCAAAGTTGAGCCCCTGAAAATTTCCAGTCCCTCTTTACTGTGGAGTTTCCACTCAAAGCTTCATAATTAAGATTGCATTGAGTTTGTCTTTCTAGATAGAGCATTGCCAGATGAAGAGAAAACAGTGACTTGTGTGTAGGTTGATTGCTCCAAAAAGCATTTTAGCTACCTTTATTGGCATTTACTTGGTATTAGTTAATTACTATTTGGAGAAAAAATATTCCTTTAGGCTAAAAGAGAAAATATAGAAAATGGGCTTCTGGTCTACTTTGTTTTCTTGAGGCAAAATTTGTTTCCAAGGATGTAATGGCATATAGTTCTCCTTTTACCTTTGGCTTCTTATTCCTGCTCGCCATACCCATATCCACAAGTTCGGTTGTTTCCATACAATATCTTTTCAGGACTATGATGAATTTGAGTCATTGAAGAGATCCACCACATGAAGCAGCTGGGAAGTATCCTCATCCTAGATCAATTTCAACAACAACCAGCAGAGGTGAGCACCAGCAAGCTGGCAAGGAAGAATTGGAACCAGCTGCATTGCTGCAGCCAGTGCACGACATTGTCACACACACAGTCTGTATTGTGGCCCCTTAAGAGGACAGATTTTCTCTTCTTTACTGCTGCTGCTAGTCCCAAATAATATCTGCTTTCCATGCCAGATGAATCAGAAGCCCTGGAAAATGTTAAAAAGCAAAAATCAGAGAGTCTGAAAAAAGAATCAGTTATTCTGATATAGCCTGACCTCCTAACAGGCCCAGGAGGCTCTCCCAACAATTTATGCAGCAATTGCTTAAATTCTATTTGAGCAGTACTTCTAGCCTCTACATTGCTCCCAATGGCTTTGGCTCAACCTTGTAATGTCTTTCTTGTAGTCTCCTGGTCAGCTTAAATCTTCCTTCATTGCCAAAGAGTCAGCTCCCATCAAACAGTGGTCACATGCTTAGTCACCTTCTCATGTGCCCACATTTTAGCATCAGTGCTTCTGTGCAGTCAGGAAGTCATAGCAGCTAATCCTGAGAGGAAAAATCCCAGAGTCATTCGATTTCAGCAGGGTTCCTACAGAGGATGAGGTAAGGCCTGGAGCCAGTGTGAAACTACATCCCCGAGGTCTTAAAGATTTGAAATTTGTCACAGGCAAATGAAAGGAGGACTGGGTGAGGAGACCTGTGTTTTGCAGATAGTTCCCTCAGGTGAGCTCTCTGCACCCCTGGGAAGGCGACTGGCTGAAACACAATCCTCAGCAGGCAGCAGTATCGAGAGTTTTTAAGATGCTTGCAGATATTTCAACTTGTGGCAGGAACAGCTGTGTGAGCCGCATGCTTGGAGACCTGTCGTGACTGACTTAATTGTCTGCAGGCCACTACATACTCTCCTGAAAGGTTCACATACTTCATAGAGAAACCTGTCATTTTCCTTACTGACATCCTGTTGCATCAGTGGCCTCCACAAACTGTACAGTGGATGAAAATGTGGAAACCAGCTTATACTTCAAAATAGTTAATTAACAATTCTTGTGACTAAATGTTGGTCTGAAAAGTGCAAGTCAGATAGCCATCCTGAATGCTTAGCTTTGAAATTTTAAGATAATTTAAATTGTGTGACTCATGGTTTTGCCATTTTCATTCCCTAATTGCACATAATTCATGAAAAAGGTTTTCTAGAATGTAGCCCTAAGGTTGGATTCAAGTTTTGTTTTCTGTGAATATTCTGTAATATTAATTTAAATGTTTTTATTGCTAGAGATGTTCTATTCAGTAAACTCATCCACTGGCCTATAAATTCTTGATAAGTTATAAGGTATCCACTCTTCTTTAGTGAAGAATACAGTTAGCACTATTTCATCTTATAGTCATTAAAAAATAAGGAACTTTCAGCCTGGAATCAGAGCCAGGAGACTTGCCATTGCAGTCAAAGAAAGTAAAGTAAGGGGATATTTTAAATGCAGATAGAAGAATATTTCAGACCTTAGAAAATCAACTGAGAAGTAATGAACATTGATGAACATATAAAACTTGCAGAAAGTCTCATTTGTTCATTGTGAGCTTCAATAAAGGGCACCTCATTTGTCTGCTACAGAGCTGGAGCAGGATGGATTGCACTACAAAGTGAATATTTTGTTTTGCATTTTATTGATCTGAGGGGGAAATACAGATTGTACTGTAGAGTATGAATCGGACTCAAAACCACTGAAGTCAATGGAAAGATTTCTTTTGGCTTTGGGAGTTTTAAAGCAGCTTACATCTGTGAAGGATAGGTTCCACAATCAATGTAAATTGGTTACACAATCCGGGACCAAAAAGAAGAATATTCTGTCTGGCCCAAATGAACCATAGCTATGTCCTACTATTTTCTTCTGTCAGTCTAATCACATAGAACAAAACTACAATCTTCAGTTTAATAGATCATCTCAGATAGGAGAAGTTACATCCAGTCTGAACTTGCTGAAGCACATAAATACATGTGTCCTCCCATCTTGACTTTCGGGGCTGCCTATAGAATATGGACTTAAACCCCTATATTTTGGTGCAGAAATGGTTAGATGTTAGATGAGAATCTTGTCCACCATCTTATGACACTTCACAGATATGAGTATAACCCTAAAATTACTGTAACCTTAAATACTAATTGCATTGTACCAATGGGGGTATAGTTGGAAGAGAGAAACATCCTCTTTTGGGAGACCAAGCACCAGAGGCTGTTGAAGAGATGGGGGACATCAGGAGGACTATCCTTTGTCTTTATGACTGAGTCTTGCTGAAGCACTTCCAACAGGCAGAAATTTTTTCTTCTCAGCCTCCTCCATCAGTGTTTGAAGGACCTAAAGGTAACGCTAATACCAAAGGAAAATTGTGACCTCCCATGTCAAAGTATAGACAATGGGGAATGGATGCTGATTCTATGGAGGCACTGATTTTAAATATGTGTGCTTTATATGTTTTTGTTCCATTGATATTTTAAGGTAGATTTTTTTCTTAAAGAGTAGGGAATGTTTGGAAGAGCTACTGAACTTCACTTCCACTTGCATCTGATTCTGACAGGCAGTAGCTTGAATCAAAATTACAGATTCTTCTTTATGATACATGCACAAACCATGAGATAGCTCTTTTCCTTTCCCCCTTTTTTCACTTTTATTTCAAGATACTGGAAATTTTTTTATATCCTAGAGCGGCAGGATAGGTTTCTTCTGATACTTCAAGGGGTGCAAAGAATGACAGTGGAGTTCAGCACCTATGTGGCACAATTTGGCCTGAAATATAAGAAAGATGATAGGTATAATGTGCTGTGTGCTAGCAACAAATCTATCATAAAACATTAAAATATCACAAAGATGTTCCTTGTTCTCTGATTTTGACAACTGCAGTTTGCCTTTAGTTACTCATGATGAAATATGCTAGTTAATGGTGTCTATATACATATTTCAAAAAACTCTTTAAATGGGCATTAGAAATCTCTCACTGTGCTGTTTAGTCTTTGCTGAGAATTGATGAGTCCTGCTGTGCTCTGCTTCAATTTTGGTATGTCAGAAGTGATGTACAATTTGTTTTAGAAATTGATGAGGTTTCAGATGTGTGCTGATTTTGGAGACAGTGTAAATTAAGAGTTTTGATGAACATGTGACTACTTCTATTTTTTCTGCTTCATAACTCAGTAGTAGAAACACACTTCTGGGAACAATAGAAACTGCTGAATGGGCTTGTAATGTTCATTTAATGACGAGGAGAGACAGAAGAAAGGTTTGGACTACTTTAGAGAAAAGGATGCTTTTGGCAAAACAAGGAATTAAGTTTTAAAGCTGGTTTTCAGTGGGACTGTGGGTGGCACTGGCAAAGCTTTTCACTGGAAGACTGGGCAATGTTTTTTATTCAGATTCTGATGCTGCTCCCCTTGCCATGGCTGCTAAGAAATTAAAAATTTGGTCAGATTTATGCAGCCTGTCACAGAACTGCATTTTATCACTTTTAAATGTATTTATTTATTTACTCCACACAGGAACCCTGTGTCTCTACTGACTTGTACCTTCCTGTGCGCTGCCATCAGTCATGCAAGGGGAGAGCAGAGCTCCTGGTCTGCTGGATGCTGGACACCCTCATCAGATGAGAGTCAATGAAAGCCCCCCACCTCGAGACTTAATTTGGGCTTCATACATAAGCACTTGCAAATCATATCAAACCAATCCTCTTAATAGTTATTGTAGGCTGCCATATAGCCCTAAATCTGATTTCTCTTTAGTGTGTCTTCAGCAATGACAAAGAATAGACCAAACCTTTAATTCCCTTTTATGTTATGTATCAAAAAAGTCAGCCTTAAATAGTTCTTGAGTATTTCATTGTGTCATAGGCTGCATCTTTGGATCTATACTTTTAAAATATCCCAGAGAGTTTCTTGCACTTCAGATTTTGAAACGAGCCAAATCATACTTCTGCTTAGCATGTTCTATAAGAAGAAAGCCACTATGGCTTAACCACTTTTTAGTTATAGATCCAATTGGTACAGTGAAGAGAAGTTGGAAAGATTGTTTTTAATCCCCAATATTGTCAATATGTGTAGTAAACCCAAATACCAAGATGTCAGCAGCTCAGAGTATCTAATGCTGGTGTAGTCTGCACATTAATTTTCTGAGAATAAGAAAGCAAATTTTCTTCTCCATAGGTTTTTATGTTGCTAGGGTGATTTATCCACCTTTCTTTCAAAAGGCTAGAAGACTGTGAGATCTTGAACTACTCTTAAAAGGGTGCTAATGAACAATGTGTACAATGGAGAAGTAAAGGCAAGGAAAGCAGGGAAAGAAAAGGAAATTACTATTATTACTTTTTAAATGATGATGAGGACAACGAGAGCTAGTTACTAGTCTTTATTACAGAACCTCTCCACATCCTTCCCACAATTTTCTCATATCCTAAGTATGGAGAATCATTATGTCTGCATCTTTTCTCAGCATATAGGAGTAGTATCTTTCAGACAATGGAGATACCACAGGGGTACTCGATTCCATCTCATAAAGTCACGTCCTGGAAATGAAGTTAAATGGACTAGGTAAAACATTAATTTCCATGATTTCGCTACTTAATTACCATCCCAAACTGCTGCAAGATCATCAAGCATGACAAAGAATAATAATAAGAAAGTTGTCTTCTCTGTTTTACATTCAGCAGCAGCCACACTGCATTTATCTACAGTAAAAATGCTTGTGCATCTGCTTTCTTCCTAAGGCTTCAATGCATACTAATTACTATCTCATGTATATTAACTAGGATTTTATAGCTTTTGCTGCTTTGTGCACTGTTTCAAATCTTTATCCCATAGCTTTTCTGCTATCTTGCTTGCTTAGAGCTGAAAATATTTTTTTTTTCATAAAAGTCTGGTGCAAATCCCTTTTTTGTACCCAGGTAGAGTCTTGTAAGTTTACTAATACTGTATAGTACAAAGACCATACTCTTCAGAGGAGCCTTATGTTTCCTGGGTGAAGCTCTGAAGTATACTAAGGTGAGTTAACTTGTTCCATGATGTTTCATTTGCCAGCAATAATAAGCTGGACAGGCCAGATCCCTCTGTAAGTGCCAAGGGGCTCATTAAAAGCTCCCACCCTGATAACTAACCTTAACATCACATATATTTTGTACATATAGTTTTTAGATGCCACAGGTTTTAAATGACAATACAGCTCTAAGCTTTGTCCTCATTGTCTTGTTTCCATTTCCCACAATTCCTTATATTTATCTTGCTGCACTTGCATTCCTAGTCATCATCTTATTTGAAATAACTCACCAGTGTTTGATGTATCACCCTGAAGTTTATTGAGATCTTGGTCTGCCTTCTTTATATCAATAAGTTTAGGTGAGAAATATATATTTTTTTCCTGCTTTTCATAGGAATAGAAACATTCCTTCAGCTTACTAAGTCATGATGTAAGTCATCAATTTCCTCCTCCTTCCCCTTTAATCAGCACTGGAAATATCCTTCTCTACATTACTGCTTGGCCTAAGTAATATGTAATTCACAATTGGTATTAATACTGCATCTGACCATTACACCTTGCTCTGCTTCAGTAGTTCTCTCCATGGTCCAGAGGTTGCCTTTATTAGCAGGTCAGCCTGAGAAGTGAGCCTGCTGGAGAAGACCTGCAAATAGGATTCCCAATTCCCTCCTAACTCTTCTGACATATTATCTAATCTTTGCAAGCCCATAAAACTTTAAGATGAGAACTACCTACACGTTTAACTTTACAATACAGACACACTTTGCTGATTTTGTGCTTTCTCCCCATACGCATACAATTCAAACAGATCCAATTTTTAATTTATTGTGGGAATCAGAGAGTGAGGATAACATATTCAAAGTAATGCACTCAAAACATTTATCATTGCTAGTTAATAGCTGGAAGCATATTGTGTTACATGTTAAAGAGCTTTTCACATTATCTTGTGTAGTGAAAGGGATGTGACTTGTGCGTGGGGCTATATGTGTATTTGGCTAGGCCAGCTCATCCCTTTGAGAGGCAGAATCAAACCCCATGGCTTCTGTTTTAAAACAGTTACACTCAGGCCATAGCACCCTTGACTGGTTGGCTGATTCAACATATAATGCTTAAAATGAAGCTAGACTTTGGAAAATAATTCTATAAAGGTGTAATGTGGAGGCTTTCCACATTTGCAGTTGTCATATGGCATTTCTTCCATTTGCTTATGCATTACTTTTATTCCTACCTTCCATTTTCTAGCCCTGTATCCCTGACCATGGCAGTCACGTGCTGCTACCTGCAATAATCTGCCACAAAATTACCTCTTCTCAGGTAATTTGAGAGAGCTGTTTGGTTTTAAGAAGTTGCTTTTCCTTTGTAAATTTATGTCCTCTTCCTTCAGCAAAAGGAGAAAGAACACCTTCAAGTTTAGGATTACCCTAAGCTTGAGGGAGGATATTTGTGATTCCCAGGTCTCCCCAAAACTTCTTGTGTAATTCTGGGAGCATCTCTGAATCTTTTATTATTATTTGTCCTCGTTCTTATGACGGGGCACTTGTTTAGTAGTTTTCTACTTTTTAGGGTTAGGAATTAGCAGTAAGAAGATATACGTCACATTATGACATCAGAATACTGTAAGAGATCAAATTATTTCATTAGACAGAGTCCATTTCTAAGGGTAAAACCAACCAGAATTTTAGAAAAAAGTTATGTAGATCATTTAGGTGGAAACACTGAGGGAGGCACATGGGGACCTACAGAGAGGTACCTCACATGTTTTATGTTTGCTGAATCTGCAGAGCTAGAATCACAGAACCATAGTCATCATGTAGTTTGGAGGGTCCTCTGAAGGCCATCTGGTCCAGTCCTTGTTCAAAAAAGGGTCAGCTAAACAAGGTTGCCCAGCTGTGATTTCAATAACTCCAAGGATAGAGTTCCCACAGCTTCTCTGGACCTCTGTTCCAGTGCCCAATCACCCATTTTCCATGTGTTTAATTTCCTTTGCTCCAACTTGTCCCTGGTGCCTCTCATCTTTCCACTGTACATCATTAAGAAGAGTCTGTCTTCTCTACATCTTGCCATTAAATAGCTGTAGAGTTCAGTATATCTCTTGACCGATCTTCTTTCTGGGCTTAATAAATCCACATCTCTCAGCTTGTTCCCATATGCAAAGTGCTCCAGCCCCCAGACTACTCAGGTTGTCCTGTGCTGGACTTACTCCAGTATGTCAAGGTCTTTCTTGTACTGGAGAGCCCAAAACTGGACAGTGCTTGAGATGTGGTCTCACAAGTGCCAAGCAGGGGTGAAGGGTCCGCCTCCTGGACCTTCTGGTTGTGCTTTCAAGGTCTGTGGCTGGCTCACATTGAATTTGTCCACCATGACCCAAAGGTCTTTTCAGCCAAGCCAATCCCTGGCCAGTCATTCCCCATTCTGTAAGCCTGTGCAGTGGGCTGTTCCATCCCAGGTGGAGGCATTTGCTTTTGAATCATTGGCCACTAGATGGACTTGTACTTTTGGTCCTGGTGATGAACCTTTGAGCTAGGCTGTCCAGCCAATATTCAACCCTAATTACTGTCTGTTTTTCTCGTCTATATTTCCCTAATTTGACTGTAAGGCTGCTGCCAAAAAACACACTCAAGATCTTACTAAAGCCAAGGTAAAAGACATCCACAGCTCTCCTGTCATCCATGTAACAAGTCACCCCAACTGGTAGATGACTGGTAGAAAGCAATCAGGTTGATGAAGCATGATCCATTCTTGAAAACTCTGTCTCTTTCCAGTCACCTTCTTGATCTTGACATGCTTGGAAGAAAAGAAGATATTAAAGCTTTACACCTTAATTCTAGTGAAATCTGAGAAACTGGTGTCAAAATGACAAAACTTGGCTGAATATTGGTGGAGAAAACCTGCTGAGCTATTTTAGAGTAGAACCATATTTTCCTCTTAGCACTGCCCAGGCTTATCCAGCTAATGTAAAAAAGACCCAACACTGCATACTGTCTTGTGGTGGAAGGAGTCATATAACCACAGATGCTGCTGAAGGCTTTGGCAACAACTCCATTGTGCATAAGTTTAGGCTCCTTATATACACATAGTTCCTGCCATCCTATCAATTATTCTGAACAGGTTACATTAGCTGAGGTCTGGTACCTTGAATTCAAAGCTTTTTCTATCTGTATAGCAACTGAATCTAGAGTTTAGGGATTGCAGATAATTTCATTTAGAATTACAATCCATTCTGAACTGCTTTCTTAGGCTGTTGTATTTAAATGTATATTCAAGAACCTCATGTTCCTTATATGAAAGCTTCTTTTAATTAAACAGGGTGTTTGCTACTGTGAGTGAAATTCCGAACCAAACAAATTGGATAGCATTATCTCTGGGTGAATGTCTTTTGAGATAATTCCTGTTTGTATTGCCTCATTACAGTTGTCTAGCACATAGTTAGCACTTTTTAAAAAAGAAAATAAAAAGACCTTATAAATATTCCACTTAAACCCATTTGCTGGGTAGGATTTGCTCACCTTGTTTATAATTACCTCTACTTTTTAAATGTCAGTGTTATAAGGTTAACAAGTCCCACTTTCTGCAGCAAATATATTTGAAGGGGACTGAATGGAAGGAAAAAACCTTCCTTTCCATTTAAGTCGCTAAGGTGGTACAGACACCTTATCAAGTACTTAAGGACACCTTACTAATTCCTTCATTTTTTGCATTCCAGTTTTGTTCCTGCATGGCTTATGCTATGGATTATATAGTACTGTTTAATCTATTTTTTTAAGGCTAATTCACAATAATTTGGTGGGATTTACTTCTTCTTATACAATTGTTGCCTAGGAAATCCAGTGAACAGTCTCTCTGCTCTTTCATAAGAAAGGCATGTGTAATTAGGCAGCAATTATTTACTTTCATTATTGGCAAATTTATTTGGGTTTTTTAGATTGTTTCTTTTCTCCTAATGTATTTTTAGAATTTCTCTTAAGTAAAAATAACTCTTCTACTATCTTTCTAAGCATGTCCATGTGGAATATTTTTAAGTTCTGTGACACCTCTGTTTTCATAAATAAATACCCCTGTGAATGCAAATGCTTACAGTACAGAATTACCACTAATTGAAAGAAAATGCAGGTGTGAGGCATCCCTATGTTTCAAAGGTTTGTTACTGTAAAGCAGAGTAATTAAGTTCTAGGTCACCCATTCATACCAGAACGAAGTCAGAGGTGGTAAAAAATCTTTACATTCAGCTGGCTGTGCAGTAGCCTCAGAAAAAAAAAAAAAAAAAAAGAATCTACATACTGTCTAGTTTCTAGTGAAGATATGTTAAATTGTTACATTGGTACTACAACTGCAAGTTATCTCTCTCTTTGTTTTTCCCTTCTTTAGCTGCAGTGAGAGACATTTCAGCACAGAGAGTAGTACAGGAGTGTAGACCATGCACCCTCCTCTTAGAGGTGCAGCTAGTGCTTCTTGGTCACTGTTAAGCTATGTTGGCTGATGGGATGATCTGCTCCTGTAGGAGAGGGAATTTCCTTTGTGCCTAAGGCATTAACAACAAAGTTGGTAGATCCTTTCTGTAGGTATTCATTCTTGAAAATTCAGGATGATGATTTTTCCTAACTGACTCTGGGTATAAAAGCTTAGAAACCCAACTGGAGAGATCTGAAGAAAACCCATTCTTTAGAAAGTTATAATTTTCTCTGAAACTCTGACCAATCTCAAGCAAAATATCAAAAATAGCATCGGTGTATTAGGACTAGTCACTGTGAAAACTTTTTTTTTTTTTAATGTAACATATTTTATAGAAGCAGTGATATATAGAAGGGCTACTTTTGTTGAAATAGCCAAGAATAACACTCTGGCTTGACAAACCATTAGCAAAGCTCTAGTGTGAAAAGAGAAAGCTCCTCTAATGAGCTGAAAAGGAAAACACCTGCCCATTACTCATTAAGAGCTTCTCTATGCATCAGGTGAGGCTTTACACAGCTGCCTCAATAACTAAAAGGTTTCCTGATTATATTTATGACTGCTGGCAGAGGTCTTCTGGTCATTCTGCAGTGTTTTAACACTGTGAATTCTGGGACCTTTTTGAAAAATCAGAACTACCGAAGGCATAGTTATACATATTGCTAGAAGGATGTGGGTTGTCTGGACAATCAGATTAAAATCACAAAACTGTGTAGCTGTTTATGAGACAACTTGATGAAATACTCTACGTAAATTTATTTAAATGCCTAGTCTCCAGCTCTTTTTGTTTTAAGAAGGACATAGAAGCATAGGTGTACAGGGACCTTTGTTAGCTAGTATAAATTTCCATTGTTAACATCTTTATGTTTCACTTATGCTTTTCCATATCACATATCCTCCTTGTGCATTCCTCTGTAGTCCTTACAATCCCTCCAGCATGCTCTCTGTCATCTCAGTCATAGGGAACATGTTGACTGTAGTCTTCCAGTGTGTTGTCAGAGTAGTACGGAGTCCTGCTTTAATGCCACAGGACAGCCTTGCTCCTGGTTTCCTAAAGACAGTGATGAAGCTTCCATTGTCTCAAATGAGATCCCAGACAGAGATGTTTTGTAGGGGTATATTTTCCTTTTGCCGGCTTTTTTACTTTTGCCATGAGGTTGCAGAGATAAAATTTCATTCCTAAGAAATTTATTTGCATCTATAGAAGCCAGATCCTATCTTATGCAGTCTTTCTAAATGCTGAACAAATATCACTCACCTGAAAGAAATGCAGTTGCTTACTTTTTCCTCCTTTCAATCTCAAAACAGAGTAGATGATGTTGAAGGACCACAGGCAGTGGCTGTGGAACACAAAAAAGTAAACTCAGCTTTGTCCAGTTGACCTTTTGTCTGACTCGTCTTTTAAAAGAGAAGCCCTCTTCTGATGCCCTTTTTTAAAAATTCTTTTCTTGCATGTCCTTGAATATTTTGCTCTTCCAGTCATCCTGCAAAATTTACCTAGCTAATGGGAGAGAATATCAAAACATATTACAGAATTATGGTGTAGGGTTTTTGTGGCTTGTCAGATGAAGTGACTCATTTGCCCCTAGTGAATATATTTTCCTCAGTGATGCTAGAATTATGATTTGTTGTAAATTAATGTCTCATAGTGAATGATCTTGAAAAGATCATCTTTATCATTCAGGCCTTCTGGTTTATGAGTGATTTGTGATCACTTCTCAGAAGTTTTCTGTGCAGTACAGTTCACTTAATTAGGATCGTTACAAGTCTCACATAGGGGAGTATGTCTGATACAGTGCTGTCTGGTGCCTTTAGTAGCTAAGTTGCATGTCAGCGTGTAAAAATCAATTGAAACCTAATACTGGCATTGCCTGCAAGTTGGAGTAATCTACAGGTAAAAAAATGGTATTGTAAAATGTAATTCTGGTTGTGTGGTCCTCCATTTGTCTGACATTTTTTTCTCCTGCTCTGCTGTGGCCATTAAACAAATCAATCCTAATTCAGTGTAGATCCTAAAGCATTTTGTGCAAAGCTTATTTTAAATTGCCTCATAAAACAGAAGGTAACATATAGCATATTAACTCAATGTTGTCCTCCGAGCCAATGGTACTTGTCATGATCACTTAATACACTTTTCCCACCCTCCCCACTGATGTGTGTTGGTTCTCCTTCATTTAAAGGCAATGAAAAAAGCAAGCCTAAAACTGTTTTCTCTGGGGATCCGCTTTTCACCATCGATTGCCTTAATCTTATCCAGCAATTCATGCAAAATCACAGTGTTAGACTAGCAGTCTTGTATTTCTGCTAGAAAGGCTTGATGAGCACTTACTTAGAGAGTTCACCTCATTATGGATACCTGCTTCACTGTCTCTGTCCCCGAGTATCACTTGAAAGAAAATGTAGTGACGATTTGTCCCTGTTGTTCTCATTTTAATTTAGGCTGTGCAAAGTAACCCACAAAGTTATCGATTCAGTACTTTAATCTTTGCATTTACTGTAGTATGTCCTGGTTTTTGTCTGCATGGTTCAAGTCTTCTGTTGCTGTTTATCATTGTTACACATGACAATTTTGGGGTTTGGTACTGTTGTGCTTTAAACAAATTTCACAAAATCCCACTAGCAATTTCCCTGTATGTTTCCCTTGCTTATTGGGGTCCTAGCTTGGGTTTTTTTTACAACACTCCCAGTTTTTGAGAGCTGATTCAAAGGTTCTGAAAGGTATTTGATTTCCACAGTACTTTACTGAACACCTTTTGCAGTCAAGCTTGTCTAAAGTTACCTCTCGTAAGCAATGAGGATAGTACAAGGGGATATAGCTAAACTAGCTTTAAACTAGTTTCCCTGCTGCTTCTAGCTCCGGGCCACAAGATCAAGGAGCGCAGTTAGCTGTGAAAACCACCTGAGAAGCCAGGTAAATGCTAAGGAGCTTAGCTCATGCTGAGCTATGTACTGCTGTGGCTATGATGCCCACAAACGCCCAGATTGTCTAGTTTAGAGTGTGCCTACACAATCTCTGTCACTACAGGAGCTGTGGGACCACCATGAGCTACAGCAGAGAGAGAAAGCCCAGGCTGGAAACAAATGTAATCACTGTATTCTCTGAGCATGTCATGATTATACGTTTGTTTCTCACATGAGAGCTTAGTTCTGCTTTCAGTCACCTGAACAGTTTTATTAGAAAAAAAAGATCCAAATCCCAGTATAAATTCATCCCCCTGTGTTATCTGTCCAGATACATGTGGGAAACTATGCATATGTTGTAAAGGTGTAAGCCAAAAATGTTTTGATCCTTCCCTGACCTTACTGGATTGTTTTAGCTAATTGGTTAGGGCAAGGTTTATATGGAAAGTCTGCATATATATACACAAATAGATTTTATTAAACCAGAAAAGGGGCAGACTATGGGCATGCAAGCATTTGTTTAGATCTAAAACAAAACCAACAAGCTTAAAATACGTTTGGAGCAACACCATGACTACTTCCTTGCATAAATATTTTAGCCTTTCTCTGAATCTTTTTATTCTCCCTGTCTCTCTCGGCTTTTTAAGTCATAAGCTTTTCAAGAAAGAGGTGTGTTCTTCTCCTATATGTTTGTATAACCGTGGACATCTCCCTGCACTGCACTTTTCTCTTTGGCAATTTGTTCCCTGTGAACAGGAACTTGTTTTGCATGTCTGCAGCTGGTGTCAGAGGCTAGATGGAAATACAAAATATCTGTCTTGCTTAGAGCATCAACTGTCATCTGGCTCTTTCAGCTGAATTTTCCACCTGTTTGTGCTCGTCAAATGGTCAGTTTGGGATCATGATGTGTGGTCAGAAGCACTGCTGGAAAATTCTTGCTCCTGACTGCATAATTTCTGATCTTGGGTTGCTGTGCGTGGTGCAAAAACAAAGGCATGTGTACATTACAATCAAAACTGTTGATATGCCCAAGATAGATTTACATCAGTTGGTTGAGTATAGTCCTTTCCTTGACAACATGAGGTTTATTGCTGCCTTATCTAACATTTTTTTCTGAGCAGATTTAGCAGCTGATGCTAAACTCCACGTTGCTGGGGCTTCCAGAAGGGCAGAAGCAGTGTAACTACAGTCATCGCTATGATGGCAGTACCAGGTACATCCACCATCCCAGTGAGGAAAGTGAAGTTGGCCCGTCAGCTTTTAAGGTAGCTTATTTGTTAATCAGTATTTCAAACAACTTGTGGATCACTTCAGGAAACATTCTTAAATATGGCCCCATTCTTTTTGTAACACTGTGTGAACTCATCTGGACGCCTTCTGAGGCAAGTCAGAAGAAACAGGATCACATATTTAGCCACACCTAGTTATTGTTTGACTACCTGACCCATGGAAAAAAGTTTACCATAGAGCAAAGTGGTCTGAGTGTAGGTAGGTAAGTTCCTTACCTGCCATTCTGTCATATGAAAGGCCTTTGGAATTGTCATTTAAATGGCCTGCACCTGTGTCATACAAGTACAAATACAAAGCCAATACCTGAAGCTTTTTTGCATAGCTCTTGAAGCAAATGTTATAACAGAAGAAGATT
Organism: Merops nubicus; assembly: GCF_000691845.1. Classification (NCBI taxonomy): domain Eukaryota; kingdom Metazoa; phylum Chordata; class Aves; order Coraciiformes; family Meropidae; genus Merops; species Merops nubicus. The sequence continues at coordinate 24,328 of NW_008618791.1, read as the reverse complement.
TGCCCATTTTAAAGGAAACTTCATATAAATACTATGTCTGTAAAGCCAAATATTGTATCTGTGTACATAGGGAATAATTTTATTTGGTAATAGAAGATAAAAACATGTATGACCCATGGTTAAAAGCATCCATAATTCTTAAAAATAGGACTTTTGAATTTAAAATAGAAAAGGAATGACTTATGTTGGAGTATCTGTATCCTTCTATGATGCCCTATGTCCAGACAGCCTCGGTATTATGGAAGAAAGGAAAACAAAATTCAAAGTTACTTTTATTTTGGGATTATCCAAGCTAATTCTATAACATAGTAAACATAATATAGGATATTCCTACACTTACCCAGAAATACAAACAGGACATCAGGAAACTTAAGGGAAGCTAAAACTTTCTTTGTAGTTTTGACTGCAGTATAATAAATTTCAGATTACATGGGATAGTATAAGTCATCTAAAAATATCTTCAAGGAACATTGCCAGTAGATGTTCATTTGCAGACATTATTTATAGCTTTGTAAGTAAGCAATAACTTTGTTTCTTAGTTGTTTATCTTAATCAGATATATTTTCCTGGATGCAAAAATAAGCCAGTATCCATTTTAGTTGCTGCACTATTCCTTATCATAGAAAAGATGTGCCAAGTCAGTGCTAAATAATTCAATTAGACCTGAAACCTTCTTACAAGCCAACTTTTATCTACTACAAATACTTCACTTTTTTGTTTGCCTGCACTTTTCAGGTCATTTGGGGCAAAAAAACAAGAGCAAGACTGGCTATCCAGTCTAGTGGGGGTGAAGGAGAAGAGAGAACTTTTCTCCTTTTTTAGACTTCTGTCATATCACTGAATTTTTCAAATTATAACGTGTCAAGTTACATTATTAGTATTGAGAGACATTTCAGTTTTACATTCCCCAAACTATTATATCTGGGGTGTTGGCCATTGTTTGAAAAGAGCTTGGGAATATTATGAAACTTGAAAAATTGTTAATTAATTTTGAAAGTTAGGCTCTCATGATTTAGAAGTTGACATGAAGTGAGCCACACATTGCATGGAAATTATTCTGAAGCAAGGAGCCTGTTTCTTGGATTTGCTATCTGGCTTGAACTCAGCATAAAAATTGTTCTCACCTGCTAAGCACACATCCTTTTTCCAGCCATGCCTGCATAACAGTAGTATTGACTGGCTCTGGTATGACCAGATATTGTGAAGAAAAATGAAAGAAGCAGTAGGTGACACTGCGTGACTGGCCTGAGACTGCCAGCTTCTCCAGGACACCAACAACCACTACTATAAAGTGATGACACCTGGGACATACTGTTGCTGTGTCCCAGGATGTCCTTCTCTAACTTGTTGTGCTTCTTGCCTGCCTGAGGTTATATGCAGGCAAAAATGTCAAACTCCTTGCCTTTGATCTTCCTCTATTTTGATATATCACCTGTTTCCCATGGGAGTATTGCCATTTTGGGATGACTTTATCCAAATGGAGAAAAATTGATTTATTTGGCTCCTGTAACAGACTGCTGCTTTTTAGCCTAAAATGTGCAATGTCAGTGCCATGAAGCGGTACCAATTCCTGCCATAATTTTTCCTCTTTTGCCTTATCTGTCATTTGCATGTCCTTGCATGTCTGCAAGGTTCATTGACTGATGCCAGTTCCTATATAGCAGATGTTCCTGTGTTCAGCTTTCTGCTGAACAAAATATCAGCTAGTGACAATTTTGCTTCTGCAATCTAAATGCACTAAATATGACATGAGGTCTGCCTTAGCCTTCACAATTTGGTGTTTTCTTTTAGGAGACTACTAAAAAGGTGGTTCTCATATGCACATTGGTAGGAAAAACAGGCAGAAAAACAGACTGCACTTTGATTTTTTCCCCTCTCTGTATTTATTACTCAGTTGTTTGGCTACAAATGGTTGGTGGTAGAGATTTAGACAGAGTCCATAATTCATGATAGTTGCTCTTTAGTTTGCTAGCTGTTCATAGTGGCTTCCCTGATAACATTTTTTGTGTATTGTTCTGTCTTTGAGAAGTTCAGAAAGCCATGTTGGTGTGGATGAGGATGAGGGATATAAATACCCTCATCTTCCTTTCCATGGTCTTTGTTTTAATATGAAAAATGCTTTCCAGTTGCTATACCTCCAGTTTTAGCAAAGTGTTTCAGAGAATCAGCATGGTCCAGTCTTTTCCAGTAGGAAACCGTAAGACCTTAGATATGGAGAGTTTATCATCAAAAGGAACAGATCAAGCTGCATCGTCAGAAGACACCTGCGTTCAGTTGAGGCTTTGGTAAAAATCAGTTGTCTTTTTGTAACAAGAAATACATGTGGAGTTCATGTTCGGGAAATAAAATTATCTTTGATAGTTATTTATTAAATGATTTTCTCCAGAATTATGTTCTCCTTGTACTTAGTATGATTTTTTTCCATATCTATTGAAAATAACTCTTTGCTAGAAAACTAAAGCATAATCTACCATTACATTCACAAACGTGTAAGGATTTAATTGCAAAGTCATTGGCATAAGTAGTTATGCTTTTAAAGCAAAAGTCATATTTTACTAAATTAATTGAGCTTTTAATAAACAAAAGTTCTCCTGAGCTTCATTCAACTGTGAGGTAAATGTTCCTCAAGTGGTCCATTCTCAGGCAATACCTACTAAGGATGAATTTGATATGCCATAGGAAGTTTTTTACCTCCCAAATATTTTTATAAAGGAATTTCAGGAAGCAAAAAATGATATATGGGAATATTTGCTCCAATTGACGGACTAAAATCCATTGTCTTTGCTCCAGAGTGCCCATTTTTCCATATTACAAACAAGATCTTATTCTCTCAGCCTACAATTTGGCATAGGTGGAAAACTTTAATTGCTCCATCAATTTTACTGTTTGCTTTAGGTATTTCTTGCCTATCTCTTATGTTTTGTAATTTTTTAACTTCTCATTCTTCTAATGATTTAGGAATCCCTGTCCTGATGACTTCTAAGTAAAACCTGTTTCAAAACAAAGCAACTTTAAAATACTTATTTTGGCTCTATAAAGCTAGGCTCCTTTAGTACATTTGTATATTGCTGAAAGTTTCCCTGGATTTTTTATTTTTTTTCCCCCACATTTGTGAAGTTGCAGGTGTTTCTTAAAAAACTCCAATCATCTCCAACAGTTTCTGCAGACGTTTGCTTTTTATCTTTGTGCCCAGTAAGTGAATGATCAAGTGGATTTTCACCAGTCTGCATAAGGCCTTTTGTAGCTCTGAAATCAGAGGTTCTCTGAGGTGATGGAAGCAGAAGGTATATTAACCAGTGCTGTTTAAATGAAGACCTAAGACTATAGAATCATAGAATCGGTTGGAGTCCTTTGGGATCATCAAGTCCAAGCATTAACCCAGCACTGCCAGGTCACCACTAAACCATGTTGCTAAGCTGTCAAATTCCTACAATTATTTCTCACTGAATAAAAAATTCAGTATAATTAATGCGAGCTCTGTAGAAAATAAAAATTTAGGGACATTTTTATTTACCTTCAAAGGAAATGCCTATCTTAAAACACCTATGTTAAATTTAACAGAAGACTGACTAAGAAAAGAACTTGTTAAAAAGATTTAATGAAAGATCTGTTCCATTACTCATAACAGGGAAAATGCAGTGAAGCTGAAGGAAAAAGTCTGTAAGATTGACCCACCAGAAGAAAAAAAGCCATTTAAACATTTTGAAAATGCAAACTTCATCTGCCACAGTGCTGGTTATGTTTTCTCACATATTGGATTCATCTGAGAAAACAGCTTCAAAACATTAGGGAGGCCTCTGAGTCAGAATGTGTTTTGTTTTGTTGATGTCTAAGCTAATAAAAGAGCAACTCTACCAATGAACTCCATCATGTGAGCTACAGCTTGTTCCTGGGTCCTCATTTAACCAGCACCATTGAATAGATCTCCTTCCCCTCCCTCATCTCAGAGTCTAATTTCAGAGCTACCAAAACCCCTCATGTAGACTGGTGGAAAGGTACCCGATCATTGACTTCCTGGGCATTAATATAGAAATAACATCCAGGCCCACTGTTGAGAGCAAAAACCAGGAGGACTGGATTGCAGTGCATCTTTCCCATTTATTCCAGCTGAGAATTCCATCAGACTGCTGTAGTGACCTAGCTGACTGGGTTAACTTGAGAAGAAATATTTTTATTGTGATATTTCTGGGTTAGAGTCTGACACATGTCCACTTCTGATAAGAAAAACAGCCTTTACTGGTGTACTGCATTATTGCATACCAATAGCTTCTCAAAGTCTTTTGTACTTCAAGTTAACCTTATACCTCCCCCTTCCCTCTAAGTGCGCATCCATCATGATACCAGAGGGATTAGAAAGTATGTTCCTTCCATAATGTTGTGGAGGATAGGTACTGAAGCTGTGAAATAACTGTGGTAATTCATAAGTGTCTGTGAAATGAAAAATCACAGAGCAGAGAAAGAATACCTCAAGCACTCTGCAACTGCTGTAGTGTTTTTTATTATCCTCAAAGGCAGGCAGAAGATCATTTCAACACTATCATAATTTTCACACACAAAACATTAATAAAAATTGGTTCCTTGTTTAGTGTTTTACTTAAAGCAGGCACTTCTTCCCCTCACCCCTTTCAGGTAGCTGTATTAAAAGTCAATATTTCACTCCGGCAGTAGCTAGGATTTAGAATGGCTTCAAGACCACATTTATGGAATTCTTAGTTGTCTGAGAGCTTCACAAGTAGCCACTGAATCTTCTCACCTGAAGGATATATTTGTAGTTTGTGGGTTTGGACCACCTGGGCTAATTACCTTTGGTAGAGAGCAAGGCTAATGAAGCTGCTCTGTCTCCAGTATTCAGAGGAATCCAGAGGCAGTTAGGCATTACACTCAGGCTATACGCAGTGTAAAGACAAGTGTGAGATTATAATATAGGCACTTCCCAAAAGAAACATATCCTTACTGCAAACAGTCAGGATTCATCTTACTTATTTTAGAGGTTTGAGTATATTCTTTCTAGTGGAAGAAGTGACACTTTTGGAGGCCAATTTGCTGTCACTTACTTTAGGCTCTTACTTGAGGACTCGTGCCCTAAAAGCTCAGTAGTAAAGCTCTTTAATTTGACACATCCCACCTGTGACATCTAAGTGCTGAGTGAGTCACCCATCACTGCGTAACTTCTAAGGCAGCTCATTATTACAAAGATGTAACCCCTGCTCATATCTGTCCAATGTGTTGCTGCTCACAACAGCTGTGAGGACATATACAACTTTCATGTACACACACTAGAGTTTCCTGGAAACCCATAAACAAAGGTTTATGTTAGTAAATACCAGCAGAAACACCTCTTTGTGAATGTGCAGGCAGTTACTCTACAACACTTAGCATGTAACTGTCACTGGGCAGAAGTGGGAAGGTGAGAGCACAGAAAAGGCCTTGTATGTGTGCATATATATTGAAATAAGTTATCCTATCTCTAGACAGGAGGAAGAAAATGTTTTGCCTGTAGCTGGGCTAGACAGTTTTGTGAGTGCTCTGCATGACGTGGGGAATTGCTGTGTGACTCACTGGTGCCTTCACAGATGTGAATGGGTAGATGGAGGTGGGGGTGGAGGTGGGTGGGCTTTTCTTTGTAGAATCACAGATAATTTTTCTTTAAATTATATAAATGAGTGGATATTTACTTAATTCTCCAGGGCTGTCTGAGTCTGCAACACAGATAACTCTTTTCTGTTTCTTGAGTGCCTACTCATGTTCAGAACAAGCAATTCAGAGTTGTTCACTTTGAAAAAGTGGATGGTTTTAGTTGGTGTGCTGGCTCCTTCTCTTTAAGGCAGACATAAAACCACACAAGAAGCACTACAGGACATCTTCACCATGGAGAAGATGCTGTAAGAAAAGCAGTAAGTAGGCTCATTTTATCGAGCTCTCTATATGAAATAGCAAAACCTAGTACTTTACATCCGGATCATCTTGGATTAGGGACTTGGCAGTTTTTCTTAAAGAGAAAAGTATACTTGCCCTATCTTAAATATTTTTTTTAAAAGAGAACCATAAAAGGTGACTATTTACTATTCTCCCAAACAGAAAACACCATTTAATAAGTTAGTGTATATATACCTGCATTGTACTTACACATCCTTAGGTGGGATGCATATGAGTAAACATGCAGCTCATCTTTGAGGACATGGGCAATAACAATAATAATTATCCACAAAAGCAGTAGTAATTGTGGGCAAAAATTTTGTGTCATCAGAAAGATCTGGTCTTACATCCTAGCTTGTTTATCTTTTATGTGTACTGCAACTTCATCACTGGCCTTTGGTGAGAACAATGGCCTGCTGACTGAGATCAAGCTTAATGACTGAGATCAGTAGTCTTGAAGCTCGGGCTTTCTTTATTGACACTGATTTATTTACCATTCTCTAACAGTATACTTCATCTTCTTCTAATGCACAAAAATTAGGTTATCTGTGCCATGAAGAAGAAATTCAGGGAGTTCCAACCATAGCAAGGAATTGTATTTTTATATTTTGCCTTTATTTTCTCACTTCACCATTTTAAATTCATTCACAGCCTTCTTCTCTTCATTACAAGAAGAGATACATTTTGATAATTTCCTTTACAATTTTCCTTGTAATCTTCCAGCACATCTTCCCTTAAAATAATTTAAGAAAAAAAAAAAAGAAAGAAAAAAGTAAACATTATGAGGCTGCATGAATATCAGCTATGCTGCACCATGTGGCTGCTTCTCTTCTATTTTTGACACACAAGAGAACGATGCCAAGAATATGAAAGCAACATATTCAGAATTTCCTTAATGAGAAAAATTACTTTGGAACCATACTGGTTGCATAAAAGCTGAACTGATGGACCACACCTGAGCTAAAGTTTTTTGTTGATTTTCTATTTATTTATTTATTTATTTTGTTTGCATTGATGTGAGTGTGTGTGTTAGGCTGGATCCATTGAACAGATCCAAAACCTGTGGGGTTTGCTGTTTCCTGAAACTGTTTTTACACATGAGCTTTCTTGGAAGGTTCCTTCTATTCATCTGCAGAGTTTTCTTTCTTCTCTTGACATTTTTTCTATCATCTGATAAAACTATCTTACAAGGAAAAAATAAACTGTTTTTCCTCTCACAAAACAGATCAGATATCTGAATTAATAGACTGTGGTGATATTTCCATGGAACAGGTCAAAATGGGATGCAGCAGTATTTTTAAGTTGCAAGCACAGCTGTGAGCCACAAAGCTTATTTCTTCTGTTTTCAAGGTATTTTTAATTGAAGGTGAAATGGCACGTGGCAATACCTTGATTGAAGTTATTCTTTCAAGGTCATACTCTAATCTTCTAACTTCTTTTTCTGGTAGGTCTTACGGAGCTTCAGTCCCTTGGGAAATGCAGAGTTATTCTTTTGCTGAGGGAAACAGGGAGGATGTTGTCTAATGTTTTGCTTTGTTTATACAATGCCATTTGAAACATTTCAGGCTCTGATTAAACTAGAGGAAATTACTTTATAACTGGAGTTTCTAAAGGCAATATATTCTGGGACATGTACTCCAGACTTTCACTGCCTCCAACAATTTTGTAAATAACTTTAATATGCCTGTGAATGCCATAGCTGTGTAACAGCAATGCCTAGAGCATTGTTCAAGGGAAGGAAACGGAAGAGTGAGAACATTGTGAACAAGCTCCTGACAAAAAAATGCAAATATATCCTTTTAATGGATAGCTTCTGTTTCTTCAAGGTAAATAAACAATAAAATAGAAACCTGTTATTATGAAATCTGATATTATAAAATTCCTTTTTAGGTAGAAAATTGTGTTGATGCACGTATCTTAGATCACTCACTTAATCTTGTTTAAACGAAAACTGTATTTGAAGTTCCTGAATTAATTCCTCTCACACTGAAATGTTAGCACATCTTAGATTAAGACATATTAAAAAATCTCTCACTTCATTAAGAAGTTATTAATAGATTTGCTATGACCAGTCATCTAGAAGAAAAAAAATGCAATATTTTTATTAGCAGAATGTGAGAATTTTAAAAATAATGTCCACTCTGAAATAAAGTGCACTTGGAGTGACTATGGTTAATAATTTAATACAAAGATTGGCAAATTAATTAGGCTGGATGGGATTATTTTTCTTAATGTGCCTCTCACTGACAAAGAATTGATGACATTAATGTTGCTTGGTAAGGAGCACTCCCTCTTCCCAGGTCTTTACAACAGAAGGACTGGCAGCAGAAGGACTGGCAGAGAGGTCTCAGGAGCTCACATACAGAGGTGTCCTGGCTCTTGGGATGTTGAACTGGCCGGGATGGTTGCGATTTACTGAGCTGTAACTGGCATGTAACTGGATGTTGAACTGGCAGTAGCCATGCCTTCCCAGCAGCCAGCAAGCTGCAGTATTTGGCAGATTTCTGTATGAAAGGGAGAGAAGAAGGGGAGAGGAGAGAGAGGATTGAAACAGCTAAATGTACATAGGACTAGTTATAACCAAATCCTGCTGACATGCTGGGGACTGTCTGTGCCAGCCTTTACTTGGAAGGTCTGAGGGAGTTGCTGCAATTTTCATCATCAAGAGTTTGCTAATTTTAAATGCCACTAAGCTCTACTAAATGCCACATTTCTTGGTTAGCCATCCTAGACAAGCTGGTCAACTTAGTAGCTGGAAACTGAAGAAAGTTGCTTGCATGTAAATGATTTGGGAGAGAAAGAAGAATCATTAATTATATATGTGCCAACAATACAAGGAGATTTTCAAGCAGCAAAAGCACTGAAATGGGATGCAGAGGTAATCAGCAAGATTTCAAGTCCAAGCCTTTCTAGTTTTCTCAGAGGTCTCTGAAACAGCCAGGATGTTTCTGATAGTCAGAAGAAAAATCAGTGAAATGCTGTTTGATTTTGTTTCTTTTTCGAAGTTTTTCAAGCTTTCTGCTTGAGCTGAGATCTGTAAAACATGCTGAACTTACATTTTGGACTCTACATGAAACATTGTATCAAAATATATAATACAAATGAGGTTGATATGCAGAGGCCAGGAGTATATTGCATTGTATTCAAAACAAAGCACCCAATTCAGGGATGCTTGGAAGGATGCTATGTAAACTACCAAAATTAAATCAGTCTTCTGGGCATATTCCAGACATTTGGCCTGATGAAATGGTTGCTGGCTACAACCAGAAAATTAAAAGGGAGGCTATCATGAAACTAGCATTTCAGTTTTAAAGCATAGCTGTTGCCACAGCAACCTCTGTAATGGACACATTTAATCCTGAAATCCAGTTTGACTTGAACAGTAAACAGGACGTCAGTGCTTGCAAACCATTTGACTAACTGAGAGGAGTTTAGCTTTCCCAGTTGGGATAAAAGGGGTACATGTACATAAACTGATGATGAATGATACTGATTACCTTAATGCTCTATAAATTTTCTTTTAAGGTATTCGTTTGGTTTCATGAGCCTAACAAGGATAAGCATAGCATAACCAATATTCTGAGGAAGATACGAGACTGAGATAGAAATTTTTGAAGACTGACAGTTTTTACAAGGCAAATCTTCATGTACCAAACAGTGGTTTAACATGCTTCTATTTACTAGCCTTTCCAGTACGGTGTCACAAGATAACTGATCTCTCTCTGTTTTGAGCCCTGAGTCATATCTGGTTTACTTAAGATTGTTTTTCTCCTTGTTTTAATCCTGTCTGTTTTTACCAGAATGGAAAAATGAGATGACACCCTGCCAGTTTTCAGGACAAGTAAGAATCTTATTATTTCTGAGGATGGCATGTCTCACTGTAGGTTCATTATTCTTTCAAGACTCTGACTTAAAGCATAAATGTGATAAGTTTTATGTGCCATTAAACAGGCAATGATTTTCATTTTACAGAATCTGAAACTTGTTTCTTTTTGGATCCTGTTATGATTTGGAAGGAGCAGAGAAGTTAAACATTGTGACTGAATTATTTTATTTGCAGAAGGTACGTCAGATCTCCATTTTTTTATATGATTTGTTTATGCTTCAGATAATGCAGAGGTAAGATGGCTTAACCCTTCACTTTCCTGTAAAACATCTAATATCAGAGAAGGATCCATGAAGCACAGTAGTTTAAGACTCTCTCTATGTAGCTCCCAGACTGTGAAAGAGATTGAAATAATACAGGCACTGATTTACACTGTAGCCTTTTGCTTGATAAATTAATCTCTTTTCCATTATGTGGACTATGTCTTTAAACATACCACACATCGGTAGGGCTCATTGTGGGAGGGCAAAACCAGTTCATCTTGGTACCAAATCACAATGTAAAACAAGAGCTACCCTGAAAAGCCACACTACTCTGCCAGCTGGAGCCCATTTCAACTCCCTGCTTCTAGTATTGGAAACCAGAGCAGCCTGACTATTCTCAGTGCCAAACCTCCTATTGCAGGGAGACCTGGAGAGGCTGGAAGAGTGGGCCAGCAAGAACTGTGTGAAGTTAAACAAAGACAAGTGAAAAGTACTGCACGTGTGTGACGTAACCAAAATGCCCAGTAAAGGCACTCGTCAGGCCACAATTGGAGTGTCTTTTTCTGGTCCCCACAATTCAAGAAAGACGTGGACAGACTGGAGAGGGTCCTAAGGAGAGTCATGAAGATAAAGGGCTGGAAAACCTTCTATATGAGGAAAGACTGAAGGAGTTAGGTCTTTTCACTCGAGAAGAGAAGAGAGAAGGAGAAGGAGAAGAGATGGCTCAGGGGGATCTTATCACAGTTTTTCAGTACTTAAAGGGCATCTACAAACAGGACTGAGACTCTCTTCACAAAGCACTCCATGGAGAAGACAAAGGTAGAAGAAACAGGTACAAGTGGCACTCGGAGAGGTTTCATCTTGATATAAGGAATAAATTTTCTGTTGTGAGAACAATCATTCACTGGAAAAACCCCCACAGAGATGTGGTGGAGGTTTTCATGACACAACAGTAGAAGGTGCTAGATAACATCATCTAGGCTCCTTTTTCCATAGAAGGGTGGAACAGGTATCTTCTGAGGTCACTTTCCAATATGGGCTATTCTATTATTTCTTTAACTCAATCCCTCGAAAAACAAGCAAACACACATTTTCAGGACCTACCACCCTGACTGCTGTAGGTAATCTTATTGGATTGCGGTGAACCACATCTTATGCCTCAGTGTGTTAGAAAATATCTGCAAAGCGACGTTATGTTAGGTAGAGAATCAATGAGGTAAGGAAGGTAAGGGAAATATCCAAAACCAAGCTAAGTAATGGATTAATGACTCATTTGGACCATGAGAGAGATGATTCCTATTTACTTCCTGTTTTTGTTTAGTAGAGTAGAACTCACCATTTTCATGAATTAAGTTACTTGTGAAAGCAAAAATAAATGTACTGGGTTATTCCCTTTGATTCCTTTGTTCTAATATGCCACTATGAACTCTTTTCTCCTCTTTCCCATATGTGGCTTCCTCTTGGTATTCTTTTCTCTCTCTCCCTTTTAGTGTGCCTTTCCTTGTGTATAGGCTTTTAGAAGAAAACGGTCTAGGTCAGAAATTAGAATCAACATTTTCTCTTTATTCTAAATATTTAGGTTATAGATCCATTTTTTTCTCTCAAACTTTTTTTTTTTTTTAAATGATGTTGAACTCATGCATTACATTTTTCTGGTAAAATTTCTCATGGACACTCTTGGGCTGAATTCTATCTTCTGTGTGCTGGACATTATGTCATTGTTTAGGCTGCTTCAAAACAGATATTTACTAATTTTAGGACATGCTAGATAAATTCAGGTGCACGTTTTTACATCAATGTGTTTGTAAAGAAGCTGTGGAGAGCAGGGCAGAATTACCACCACCTTGAGAGAAGCAGCAACAATAAAAAAGGATTGCCAGGAACCAAGAACATTCACATTATGTGCTTTGGAAGGCTGTCTTTCAGGTGCATCTTAGTTATTGCAAACTTGCTGAACAATTCGTTCTATGGCTATACAATAAAAATATAAAGAGACAGCCATGGAATTTGTCAGTTATAATCAGAATATGTGATCCATGACATTTAAAGAAAAAAAGGAATATAAAAGTGAGACATAAAATATATGTAAAAATAAAATAATAAAAACGGCTTCACTCTTAATAGTATGAACTTCAGATGTTCCTGTAAAGGCATGTCATTATATCCAGTCTTGTCTTCTTTTTTAAACAAAGGTAACTATAACATTAAGCCTCTACCAGTAACAACTTCTGTTGTGGCTATACATTGAATTTAGACAATATTTTATCTAAGTAGCATTATTGTTTATGAAAACAATGTATTAGAATGAAGTCTGGAAATTGCAGGCATCACATATTATTATTTGTGTTGGGTTTGAATATTATTTGTCAACTGAATTTACTATATGCCTACTATCCCTGGTGCACACTGAAGTCCTCAAATAACATGAAATTATTTTTGCATTACTTACTTTGTATTCATTGAGCACCTTAAAAATAATCAAGACACTGCTTTGAATTTGAAAGCTATTTAAACAGCAAATATGTAGGGCAGCATCCTTTCCACTGAATCGGTTCCATTACTTTGCTTAGGCAGCATAAAACAGTCAGCCTCTAGCAGCATCTGTCCAGCTGGGAATAGCTGTGATGAAAGGGAAATTTCAGCTGGCATGTCTCTTGTTTACCCACCCTCTTTACCAATCAGTCACAGCAAAGCAGACATATGAAGTACAGGGGGACAGAACTGTGCAGCTGCCTGGTGCTTGTTTGCATTTGGTACAGACTACCATGAGGGGAGCTTTGTCAACATAAGAGGGGAGAAGTGGCAATCATCAGGCCTTCACCACAAAAGTGATTTAGTTTTTAATTTTGAAAAGGTACCCTCCCTCCAAGGATACAAGTTCTTCTTGTCTGGTCCTGGTGGCCTGTGCTCCTCGCCTGCTTTCCAGGATTCGGTGGGGAGTCAGAGGCAGGACTGGTTGGGCCTTCCTACTGCCTAGCAGAGAATTAAAAAAAAAAAAAAAAACACAACACCCAAACCAACCAAACAAAAACACGTATACACAAAAAAAACCCAAACAAACAAAAACAAACAACAAAAACAACATCAACAAAACAACCAACCAAAAAAACATCTACTCCAGAGGAGCAGCCAACCTCTTGCAGCTTTGCAGGATGTTCTGGCAAGGATGGCAACCTGCAGATTCACCACTGATGCTGATGCTCCTTCTTGTACACGGCTGTCAGCTATCAAGCTGTTACTTACTCCCGTCTGCTGTATGATCTGGGTGCTGTCTAGCACAAGGCACCATCTGGTACTTCGTATGATCCACCAGATTCACAGCCATCTATTCAAATTAGCAGGTGGCATTAACATTTGGAAGTCATAAAGTTGTGACCGCCTTATACGGAGTAGATTGCTTCTCACTTTTTCCAGTGCCATAAGCTTCTAGCAGAAGAATTCATGACATGAAACTACACTGTGGAGTATTAAAATACCTTATCTATTTTGGTCCCAGAAGCTGAAGTTGTAAGCTGTAATCTGAAAGATATCCAAAGCTCTTCTGCATCCACAGAAGCCAAGAATAGCAGTAGCAACAAGAATAAAAGCTTCCTGTTCTGTTAAACTCTTAAGGTTTTTGAAACGTTTATCATTTTACAGCACACACCAGAAAAAGAAGACTAGCCAGTTTCCTCTCCTTGCCCCAAACCATGATACTGGGGTATGCACTTGGAATGAACTGTTATGGAGGATGCCTTAACCAACACTTCTCCCATATATGCTAAAACTACTGGCTTCAGCCTGCACAGCCATGTTTTTTTCCAGATGTAAATCCATACTAGGGGAGAAAGTCTCTGTGGAATTAGTGGAATTGTGTGAGAATCACGAAACCACTGCCACCCTTCTAGCACACCTGGAGGTGAATATCTGAAAATCCAATTAAAAATCGCTCAACATCTTTTGAACGCTGTTTTATTTTAAAATCCAGCTTCAGTTGCTCCCAAGAGACTTGGACACCAGTTGCCTGACCTTCAGTTATTTCTGCAATTACTACTGGCAATATTTGTTTTTAAGTGGTGATTCATTGCTTACTTCCTTTAATATTTCATGTTTTAAGAATAGTGAAAGTAAGTTCATATGATCACATGGATGCTGTACATCTTAGGAAGAAGTTCTTCAGTACGAAGGTGCTGAGACTCTGGAATAGGTTGCCCAAGAGAGGCTGTGGATGCCCCCTCCCTGGAGATGTTCAAGGCCAGGTTGGATGAGGCCTTGAGCAACCTAGTCGAGAGGTGTCTCTGCCCATGGCAGAGAGGTTGGATTAGATGATCTCTAGGTTCCCTTCTAACCTAAGCCATTCTATGATTCTCACAGAACCTTTACTACCTTCTGTCCCAGTGTGTTTACAATAAAAAGTAAGTATTAGAAATTACTTTCAAGGAAACCAAAATCTAAGGAGAAAAAAAAAAACAACAAACTATAAAATGTATTGATCAAAACCAAATATAATTATATATCTTACAATGACTGCTATCATCTGAACTAAGAAGCTATAAAATAATATTCATGGTTGTTCTACTACGGTTTTCTCCTCAAAATTGTTGGTAAAGGATTGGCTTTATCATCTTGCTCAAGTAACTTTTGCCTGATGTCTGCACGTCTATCTGTGGAACTTCAGTGATGTTATCTGAGGAAAATAGAAGCAGATGGAAAACATTTAAGCGCCATACTCACTGAGCACAAGATTAAAAGAAAGGCCATGGTGCATTTTCAGTAAAGTAGGTGATTACACATAAAGCATTCCATTTCTGTCTGCAAAACCATGTAATTTACAGAGCAATCTGGACTTCCTTGGTCAGCTGGTTTCAAGAATAAATTTTCAGTTCTGTTGCCATTTATTTTTCTAGGCAGTTCAGAGAGTCCTTGATAATCAAAATCAACTCTTCGTTCTATTACATATTAACACTCCAAATTGTTGTACCTGGAATTGGTGAACCCTTGGTTTAGTATAGTATAGGAGTTATATGCAGCTGTTCTTCCCCCAAATGATTCATTACTGCATGTGAAGAATGCATCCTACATTACATAGTAGTTGAATGAGTTTCCTGCTTGCCATTCAACTTTCTAACAACCAAAAAAATAAAATTTAAAAAATTGTTCTACATCAACATTAGGTCAGAGTGCCAACAAACCCAAAAGTTACCACCAGAGTGCTTTCAGGAAACAGCTTGTTGGAGGTGTGCCATTGGAGCTCCCCAGCTGTATTATTTCTTACAAATATCTTTGCTCACAGATGAACGTCCTAAAAAAAAAATTACCAAAATGTCCTCCGACACCAAAATAGGAGGTGATAAATGTTTTACATATGGCACGACAAGTTTAGGCCTTCTACAAAGTACGTCTCAAGCACTGGAGTACAAAACATTTCTGTTCTGTTTGTATCAGTTCCACAGGCACCCTGTGAGACTTTGGACAAAGTATTTTATTTCCCTAGAGCAAAAGTCAAAAGTGTATCCATTAGATTTGTAACTTGCTGTATTCAGAGGGATGAGAGCTGGCCAATCCAAACATCTTGTGCTGTTAAAATGGCAGTGCTGCTGTTACATGATAGTTGAAGATCATCTAAGAGTGTAGCGCATCTTAAAAAGGCAACCTACCCTCCTGCCATGCCCTCCTCTTTACCACTATCACTGCCTTCCTATGTCCATGACATAGTCCAGGTGAAAGCTGGCCCTGAGGACAAACAAAACAAGTGCTTCTAAGCCAGACGTATGAAATGAGTTAGTTCACTCAAGGTCTGGGATGACTCAGTGTGACACAGAGGAGGTGATGGGAACATATACACAAAGTGTATGGAGAAGGGTGGGATTGTGATTCATAAGACAGCCAAAGCCTAAATGGGGCCAAGGTGACTGTGAAACCACACATTCTCATTGCTTGGAATATGTGTATCTTCTTCAACTAGTGTTTTTATATCAGCACAGTGATACCAAAAAAAAAAAAAAAAAAGTAAATTCAGCTGCTATGTATTATTTAGTTTGGGGAGCTGTAATGTCCTGTGTCAGTAAAGGCTGCACTTGCCGCAGGAGGGCTTACAGATACTGCTTTTACCAGCAACATCCTTCTTGGCTGCAGTGTACTTTATTGGACTCTTATGAGCTGTGCTGACAGTTAGCAAAATATAGTGTTCTGTGTCCCAGTTCTCCTCTGATAAAACAGAAATACATCCTCCCTACCTCACGAGAACACTGAGAAAATTAACACTTCAAGCAGTTGAAGGTTTGAGATACTGTGGTAGTGACAGCTCTGTAACGTTTCAGTTTCACTTTGCAGTTAAACCAGTCTAACTGCAGGCTGAGCCCAAAAATGGTGATTCCTCCAGTGG